>NW_022097591.1:0-90220 GCF_006542625.1 Nomascus leucogenys
AGTCTATTCCCTTCCATTCCATTCCAATCCACTGCATTCCATTCCACTCCATTCCATTCCATACCATTACACTGAATTCACTTCCAGTCTATTCCCTTCCATTCCATTCCATTCCACTCCACACCACTCCAATCCACTGAATTCCATTCCATGAAATTCCATTCAATTTCACTCTAATACACACCACCTCACTCCACTCCACTCCACTCTTCTCTATTCCATTCCTTCCTTTTCAACTCCACTCTACTCCCCTCTATTCCAATCCATTCCGTTGAATTCCACTCCACTCCACTCCATTGTATTCCTTTCTAATCCATTCCACTACACTGCATTCCACTCCACTCCATTCCGTTCTTTCCATGCTGTTCCTTTCCATAGCATTGCACTCCATTTCATTCCCTTCCCTTCCATTCCATTCCAATTCACTCCCCTCCTATCCACTGCATTCTATGGCCTTCCATTCCATTGCATTCCTTTCCTCTCCGTTCCATTCCATTCCATTCTATTCCACTCTACTCCTCTGCAATTAAATCCGCTTCATTAAATTCCATCCCATTCCATTCCATTCCATAACATTACTTTCATTCCACTCAATTCCATTCTATTCCACTCCACTCCACTCCACTTCATTCCATTTATTCACATTCCTCTCCACGGCACTCCACTACATTCCACTGCATTCCTTTCCATTCAACTCCATTCCATTCCACTCCATTTCACTCAACTCCCCTCCACTCCACTTCTGTCTACTTCATTCCACTAAACTGCACTCCACTCTACTCCCTTCCATTCCATTCCATTCCATTCCATTACTTTCCATTTCTTTCCATTCCATTCAATTCCATTCCATTGAACTCCACTCAACTCCATTCCACTGACCTCCAATCCACTGAATTTCATTCCATTCCATTCCATTCCATTCCAGTCAATTCCATTCCACTCATATGCACTCTCCTCCACTCCACTCCACTTCATTCCATTACTTCCCATTCCACTCCATTGCATTCCTTTCTCCTGCCTTCCACCACACTGCTTTTCAATCCACCACATTCCATTCCATTCCATTCCATTCCATTCCATTCCATGCCTTTCCATTCCATTCCATTCCATTCCATTCCATTCCATTCCATTTTTCATTCCATTTTCATTCATTCCTTTATTCTATTCCCTTCCATTGCATTCCATTCCACTCCTATCCAGTCTAATCCACTGAGTTCCATTCCATTCCATTCCATTCCATTCCACACTTATCCACTCTGCTCCCCTCCACTCCATTCCATTCCATTCCACCCATTCCGTTACATTGCATTGCATTCCTTTCCATTGCCTTTCATTCCATTCCATTCCACATCACTGAACTCAAAACCACTGCATTCCTTTCCATTCCATACTATTCCATTCTAATCTAATCCAATCTTCTGCACTCCACTACACTGTACTCCAATCCACTCCACTCCATTCATTTCTTCTTCATTCCTATACACTGCACTCCACTTCACTCCATTCCATTCCGTTCCTTTCCATTGCATTCCATTCATTTCAATTCCCTCCATTGCCCTCCATTCCCCTCAGCTCCACTCCACGCAACTGAAATCCATTCCATTCCCTTCCTTTCCATTCCATTCCATTCCAGTTGAATCAACTGTACTCCATTACACTCCACTCCACTCTTCTCCAATCCACTTCATTCCATTCTGCTGATATCCCCTCTGCTCCACTCCACTTCACGCCACTCCATTCCATTCCAATCTTTCGATTTCACTCTGGAATGGAATGGAATGGAATGCATTGGTGTGGAGTGTCGTGTAGTTGACTGGAATGGAATGGAAAGTAATGGAATGCCATGGAATGGAATGGAATGCCATGGAATGTAATGAAATGCAAAGTAAAGGAATGGAATGGAATGGAATGGAATGGAATCAAATGGTGTGGATTGGAGTGGACTGGATTGAGTGCAGTGGAACGGATTAGAAAGAATGGGATTGGAATGGGATGTTGTCCATTGCAGTGGAGTGGAATGGAAGGATTGGAATGGAATGGACTGGAGTATAGTGGAGTGGAGAAGAGTGGATTTGAGCAGAATGGAATGGAATGGAATGCAGTTGATTGGAGAGGAGTGGAGTGGAGTGTAATGGAATGGAATGAAAGGGATTGGAATGTAATAAAATGCAATGGAACAGAATGGAATGGAATGGAATGGAGTAGACTGGAGTGCTCTGTAGTGGAAAGGAGTAGAACAGAATGGTGTGGGGTAGAGTGGACTGGAGTGGAATAGAATGGAATGCATTGGAGTGGAGTGGAGTTTAATCGCAAAGAATGGAATGCATGTCAATGGAGGAGAGGGTAGTGAATACGAGTTGAATGGAATTGAATGCAATGGAATGCAGTGGATAGGAGTAGAGAGGATGGAGGGGAATTCAGTTGAAAGGAAAGGAGTTGAGTAGGGTGGGGTGGAGGGGTTTCAAGTGGAATGGAATGGAATGGATTGGAATGGAATGGAATAGAGTGCAGTGAATGGGAGCGGAGTGGAGTGGAGTGGAGTGAAATGGAATGGAATGGAATGGAATGGAATGGAATGGAATGGAATGGAATGGAGTGGAGTGCAGTGAAGTGAAATGGAGGTGAAAGGAATGGAATGGAGCAGAGTGGAGAGGACTGGAGTGCAGAGGAAAGAATTGCAATGGAATGGATTTGGATGGAGTGGGGTGAAATGGAGTGGAATGATAAGGAATGGAGTGGTGTGGAGTGGAGTGTAGTGCAGAAGAGTGGATTCGAGAGGAATGGAAGGGAATGGATTGGAATTTAGTGGATTGCAGTGGAGTGGAGTGAAGTGGAAGGTAATGGAATTGAAGGAAATGGAATGCAATGCAATGGAAGGAATGGAACAGAATGGAATGGAGTGGAGAGGAATGGAATGGAATGGATTGGAATAGAATGGAATCGAATGGAAGAGAGTGGAGTGGAATGCAGTCTAGTGGAATGGAGAAGAAAGGAATGGAATGGAGTGGAGTGGAGTGGAGTGGAAGGGAACGGAATGGAATGGAATGGAATGGAATGGATGGAGTGGGGTTGAATGGGAAGGAAAAGAATGGAGTGCAGTGGAGTGCAGTGGAGTGTAGAGGATTTGAATGGAATGCAATGCAATGGAATGGAATGGAATTCAATGGATTGCAGTGGAGTGGAGTGAAATGAAATGAAATGGAAGGGTATGGAAAGCAATGGAATGCAATGGAATGGAATGGAATAGAATGCAACGGAATTTAATGGAATGGAGTGGAGTGGAAAGCAGTATAGTGGAATGGAGTAGAAAGGAATGGAATGGAGGGTAGTAGAGTGGAATTGGAAGGAACAAATGTAGTAGAGTGGAGTGGAATGGGACGAAATGGAAGGGAGTGGAGTGGAGTGGATTAGAGTAGATTCGAGTGGTATGGATTGGCATGAAATGGAATGGAATACAATGCAGTGGATTGAAGGGGAGTGGGGTGGCATGGAATGGAATGGAATGGAATGAAATGTAATGGAATGGAATGCAGAGGAGTGGAGTGAAGTGTAGTGGAATGAAGTAGAAAAGAATGGAGTGGAGTGGAGTCGAGTGGAATGGAGTGTATTGGAATGGAATGGAAGAGGGTATAGAGAGTGGAGTTTAATCGGAAGGAATGGAAAGGAGTTTAGTGGAGTGGATTTGAGAGGAATGAATTGAAAGGGAATAAAATGGAATGGAATGGAATGGAATAGAATGGAATGCAGTCTACTGGATTGGAGTGGAGTGGGGTAGAATGGAATGGAATGGAAGGGAATAGTATGGAATGGAATGGAATGCAAAGGAATGGAATGGAATGGAAGGGAAGGGAATATTATGGAATGGAAAGGAATGCAAAAGAACGGAATGGATTCGAAACGAATGGGATTGAATGGAGTGGAGTTTAGTGTAGGGTAGTGGAATGGAGGAGAAATGAATGGAGTCGAGTGGAATGGAATGGAATGGAGTGGATTGGAGTGGAGTGGAGTGTAATCGGAATGAATGGAGAGGACTGGAGTGGTGCAGATTAGGGTGGTTTCGAGCGGAATGGAATGGAAAGGAATGGAATGGAACGGAATGAAATGGAACGCAGTGGAAGACAATGGAATGGTATGGAGTGAAGGGGACTGCAGTGTAGTGGAATTGAGTAGAAAAGTATGGAGTGGAATGTTGTGGAGTTTAGTGGAATGGAATGGAAGAATGAAATGGAATGAAGAGGAGTGGAGTGGAGGGCAGTGGATTAGAGTGGATTTGTGAGGAATGGAATGGAATCTAATGGAATGCAGTGGATTGGAGTGGACTGGGTGGAGGGTAATGGAATTGAACCGTATGGAATGGAATGGAATGGAATGCAATGGGACGGAAAGGAATGGAATGGAATGCAGGGGAATGGACTGCAGAGTAGTGGAATGGAATAGAAAGGAATGGAGTTGAGTGGAGTGGAATGGAATGGAAAAGAGTGGAATGAATGGAGTGGAGGGGATTGGAGCGGTGTGGGATGGAATGAAGTGGAGAGGAGTGGAGTTGAGTGGAATGGAATGGAATGGTGAAATGAAATCTGAGCAGTGATTCTGCCACTGCAATATAACCAGGGTGACAGAGTGAGATCATGCCAAAAGAAAGGAATGAAATGGAATGGAGTGGAATGGACTGAAAAGGAGTGGACTGAAGTGGAGGGGAGTGAAGTGAATTTGAGTGTAATGGAGTGGAGTGGAATGGAGAGGAAAGGAATGTATGGAATGGAATTCAATGGAGTGGTGTGAGGTGGATTGTAGTTGAGTGGAGTGGAATGGAATGGTATGGAAATCAACGGAATGGAAAGGACTGCAATGCAACGGAATAGAATGCAATGGAATAGAATGCAATGGAATGGAATGCAGTGAATTGGAGTGGAGTGGAGTGGAATGGAAAGGCAAAGAGTGGAATGAACAGAGTGGAGGGTATTAGAGGGGTGTGAGATGGAATGTAGTGGAGAGGAGTAGAGTTGAGTGGAATGGAATGGAATGGTGAAATGAAATCTGAGCAGTGATTCTGCCACTGCAATATAACCAGGGTGACAGAGTGTGATCATGCCGACAGAAAGGAATGAAATGGAATGGAGTGGAATGGACTGGAATGGACTGAAAAGGAGTGGACTGAAGTGGAGGGGAGTGGAGTGAATTTGAGTGTAGTAGAGTGGAGTGGAATGGAGAGGAAAGGAATGTATGCAATGGAATACAATGGAGTGGTGTGAGGGGGATTGTAGTTGAGTGGAGTGGAATGGAATGGTATGGAAATCAATGGAATGGAAAGGAGAGCAATGCAATTGAATAGAATGCAATGGAATGGAATGCAGTGAATTGGAGTGGAGTGGAGTGGAATGGAATGGAATGGAATGGAATGGAATGGAATGGAAGGGAATGGAAAGGAATTTAGTGGAGTGCAGTGGAATGGGAAGAATGGAAATCAGTTGAGTGGAGTGGGGTGCAGTCGATTTGAGTGGAATGGAATGGAATTGGAATGGAAGTGAATGGAATGGAATGGAGTGGGGTAGAGTGGCGTGGAAAGGGAATGAATGGAATGGAGTGTAATGGAGTCGACTGGAGTGGAATAGACTGGATTCGAGTTGAATGGATTGGAAAGGAATGGAATGCAATGGAATGTAATAGAATGGAATAGAATGGAATGCAATGGAATGCAATGGAATGGAATGGAATGCAGTGGATTGGAGTGGAGTGGAATGGCCTGGTATGGAATGCAAGGGAACAGAATGGAATGCAATGCAATGGAATGGAATGGAATGGAATGGTATAGAGTGGAGTGGAATGCAGTGTAGTGGAATGGAGTAGAAAAGAATAGACTGGAGTGGAGTGGAGTGGAATGCAATGGAATGGAAAGGAATGGAGTGCAGTGGAGTGGAATTGAATAGGAAGGATTGGAATTTCACACAGTGGAGTGGAGTGGATTCAAGTGGAATGGAATGCAATGGAATGGAATGCAATGGAATGGAATGCAGTGGAATGGGGACAGTGGAAAGGAATGGAACGGAATGGAATGGAAGGGAATGGAAGGGAAAGAATGCAAGGGAATCAAATGGAGAGGAGTGGAGTGGAATGCAGTGTAGGGTAATGGAGTAGAAAGGAATGGAAAGGAGTGGAGTGGAGTGGAATGGAATGGAATGTGGGGAATGGAATGGAGTGGAGTGGAGTGGAATTGGAAGGAATGGAATGGAGTGGATTGGAGAGGGGCGGATTAGAGTGGATACCAGTGGAATGAAATCGGATAGGACAGAATGGAATTTAGTGTATAGGAGTGGAATGGAATGGACTGGAATGGCAAGGAATGGAATGGAGAGGAAAGGAGTGGCGTGGAATGGAAAAGAATGGAATGGAATGGATTGGAATGGAAAGGAATGGAATGGAGTGGATTGGAGTGGAATGCGAAGGAATGGAATGGAGTGGAGTGGAGTAATGTGGAGTGGATTAGGGTGGATTCGAGTGGAAGTGAATGGAATGGATAGGAGTGTAGTGTAGTGGAGTGGAATGGGAAGGGGCAGAATGGAGTGTAGTGCAGGGGAGTGTAGTGGAGTAGATTGGAGTGGAATAGAATGGGATGGAATGGAATGGAGTGAAGTGTACAGGAGTGGAGAGTAGTGGGGTGGAATGTAATGTAATAGAATGGAATGAAAAAATGGAATGGAATGGAATGGAATGCAGGGGATTCTGGTGGGGTGGAGTGCAATGGAATGGAATGGAAGTGAATGGAATGGAATGGAATGAAATGGAATGGAATGAAATGGAATGGAATGCAAAGGAGTGGATTGCAGTGGAGTGACGTTTACTTTAATGGAGTTGAAAGCAATGGTGTGGAGTGCAGTGCAGTGGTGTGGAATGGAGTGGAATGGAGTGGAGTGCAGAGCAGTGTGTTGGAATGGAATATAAAGGAATGGAGTGGACTGGAGTGCAATGGAATGTAACGGAAAGGAATGGAATGGAGTGGACAGCAGTGCAATGGGTAGGAATGGAATGGAGTCTAGTGGATTGGAGTGCAGTGGAGTGGAGTGTTTTCGTGTGGAATGGAATGGAATGGAATAGAAACAAAACGAAAGGAATTCCATGGCTTTGATAAGAGTGGAGTGTAGTGGAGTGGAATGAAATGGAATCGGAGGGAATGAAATGGAATTGAATGCATTGGAATAGAATGGAAAGGAATGGAGAGGAGTGGAGTGGAGTGCAGTGTAGTGGAATGAAGTAGAAAGCAGTGGGGTGGAGGTGAGTGTAGTGGAGTCAAGTGCAGTGTAGTTGAGTTGATGAGTAACGAATTGAGAGGAGTGGAGTGGAGTGGAATTGAGTTGAGTGGAATGGAATGGAATGCAATGGAATGGAATGGATTGGAATGAATTGCAATGGAATGAGAAGAAATGGAACATAGTGGAGAGGATTCGAGTGGACAGGAGCAGAGTAAATTCGAGTGTAATGTAACGGAATGGAATGCAGTTGATTGGAGTGGACTGGTGTGGACGGAAAGGAATGGAATGGTAGGGATTAGAATGGCATACAATCATTGGAATGCAATGGAATGGAATGGAATGGAATGGAATGGAATGGAATGGAATGGAATGGAGTAGAGCGGAGTGCAGTGTAGTGGAATGGAGTGGAAAGGAATGGTGTGGAGCAGGGTGGAATGCGATGGAATGGAATGGAATGGAATGGAATGGAATGGAATGGAATGGATTAGAAGGGAGTGATGTTGAATGGGAAGGAATGGAGTGTACTGGAGTTGAGTGGAGTGGAGTGGATTTGAGTGGAATGGAATTGAATGGAATGGAATGGATTCATTGGAGTGGAGTAGAGTGGTGTGGAAAGTAATGGAATGGAAGTGAATGGAATGGAATGGAATGCAAAGGAATGGAATGAAACAGAATGGAATGGAATAGAGTGGAGTGGAGTGGACTGCAGTGTAGTGTAAAGGAGCAGAGGGGGTGGGGTGGAGTGGACTCGAGTGGAATGGAATGGAATGGACTAAAACAGAATGGAATGCAGTGGCTGGGAGTGGAGAGGAGTGGAGTAGAATGGAATGGAATTAAAGGGAATAGAATGGAATAGAATGGAGTGGAGCAGTGTGGAGTGCAGTGTACTGGAAAGGAGGAGAAAGGAATTGAGTGCAGAGGAGCAGAGAGGAGTGGATAGGAGTTGAACGCAGTGGAAAGGAATGGAACTAAATGGAGTGGATTGGAGTGTAGTGGAAGAGGAAGAAATGGAATGGAGTGGAGTAGAATGGAGTGGAGTGGAGTGGAATGGCAAATAATGGAATGGAGCGGTGTGTAGTGCAGTGGACTGGAGTACAGCACTACTGAGGATTTGAATGAAAGGGAAGGGAAAGGAATGGAATTCAGTGGATTGGATTGGAGTGTAGTGAGGTGGAATGTAATGGAATAGAAGGTAATGGAATGAAAATGAATGCAAGGGAATGGAAGGAATGGAATGGAATGGAATGGACTGGAGTGGAGTGGAGTGCAGTGCAATGCAATGGATTAGGAAGCAATGCAGTGCAGTGGAGTGGAGTTGAATGGAATGGAATGGAATGGAATGGAGTGGAGTGGAGTGGAATGGCAAAGAATGGAATGGAGCGGTGTGTAGTGCAGTGGACTGGAGTAGAGCAGATTAGAGTGGAATGGAATGGAATGGAATGGAATGGAAAGGAATGGAATGGAATTGAAAGAAATGAAATGGAATGGAAGCGAATGGAATGCAGTGGATTGGATTGGAGTGGAGTGAAATGGAATGGAATGGAATGGAAGAGAATGGAATAGAATGGAATGTGATTGAATGGAATGGCATGGAAGGGAATTTGATGGAGTGGCATGGAGTGCAGTGTAGTGGAATGGAGTTGAAAGGAATGGAGTGGATTGGAGTGGAGAGGAATGAAATGGAATGGAAAGGAATGGAGTGTAGTGGAGTGGAGTGGAATTGGAAGGAAGGGAATGGAGTGGAGTGGAGGGGAGTGGAATTCGGAATAGAATGGAGTGGAGTGGAGGAGAGTGGAGTGGATTCGAGTGCAATTGAAGGGAATGGATTGGATTGGATTTGAAAGGAATGGAATAGAATTGAATGCACTGGATTGGAGAGGTGTCAAACTTAGTGGAATGGAATGGTATGGAATAGAATTGAACAGAAGGCAATGCTTCATAAGGGAATGGAGTGGATTCGTGGGAAGAGTAGTGGAATGGAGTAGAAAGGAATGGAGTGGAGTGGAAAGGAGTGGAGTGGAACGAATGGAATAGAATGGAAAGGAGAGGAGTGGAGTAGAGTGGAGGGGAATAGAAAGGAATGAAATGGAGTGGAGTGGAGTGGAGTGGGGTGGAGTGGGTTAGAGTGGATTCGATCGGAATGGAAGGGAAAGGAATGGAATGGAGTGCAGTGGATTGGAGTGGAGTGGAGTGGAGAGAAATGGAATGGAATGGAAGGGAAAGGAAAGTAATGGAATGCAACAGAATGGAATGCAATGGACACTTAAGAAAATGAATGGAATGGAATGGAAAGGAGTGGAGTGGAGTGCATTGTTGTGAAATGGAATATAAACGAATTGAGTGGAGTGGAGTGGAATGGACTGGAGTGGAATGGAATGGGATGGAATGGAATGGAATCCAGTTGAGTGGAATGGGAAGGATTGGAATGGACTGGAGTGGTGTCTGGTGGAGTGGAGCAGAGTGGATTCTATGTGAATGGAATGGAATGGAATGCAGTGGATTGGAGTGGAGTGCTGTGGAGTGGAATTCAATGGAATTGAAGGGATTGAAATGGAATACAATGCAATGGAATGGAATGGAATGGAACGGAATGGAATGTAGTGGAGTGCAGAGTAATCCAATGGAGTAGAATGGAATGTTGTGGGTTAGAGTGGACTGGAGTGGAATGGAATGGATTTGAGTGGAGTTGAATGGGTAGGAATGGAATGGATGTGAATGGAGTAAAGTGGAGAGGATTTGAGTGGAATGGAATTGAATAGAATGGAATGAAGTGGATCGGAGGGGAGTGGACTGAGTGGAATGGAGTGGAAAGAATGGAGTGGAGTAGGGTGTGGTGGAGTGGATTCGAGTGGAGTGGAATTTAATGTATTAGAATGGAATGGAGTGCAGTGGGTGGGAGTGGAGTGGAGTTGAGTGAAATGGAATGGAATGGAATGGAAGGGAATAGAATGGAATGGAATGGGATGGAATGGAATGGAATGGAATGCAGTGTAGTGGAGTAGAATGGAGTGCACTGTAGTGAAATGAGTAGAAAAGAATGGAGTGGAGTAGAGTGGAAAAGACTGGAGTGTGGAGAAATGCAATGGAATGGATTGGAATTGAATAGAGTGGAGTGGAGTGCTGTGTAGTGGAATGGAATAGAAAGGAAGGGAGTGGAATGGAATGCAATGGAGTAGAGTGGAGTGGAGTGGAATAGGAAGGAATGGAATGGAATGGAGTGGAGTGGAGTGGAGACTAGTCGAGTGGATTCGAGGGGAGTGGAATGGAGTGGAGTGGAATGGAATGCAATGGAGTAGAGTGGAGTGGAGTGGAATAGGAAGGAATGGAATGGAGTGGAGTGGAGTGGAGACCAGTCGAGTGGATTCGAGGGGAATGGAATGGAATGGAATGGAATGGAATGGAATGGAATGGAATGGAATGGAATGCAATGAAATGGAAAGGCATGGAATTGAATACAGTGGATTGGACAGGAGTGGAATGCAGTGGAATGGACTGGAATGGAATGGAATGAAATGCAATGCAATGGAATGGAATGGAATAGAGCGGAGTGCAGTGCAGAGTAGTGGAATGCAGTAGAAAGGAATGGATGGAGTGGAGTGTAGTGGAGGGGAATGGAATGGAGTAGAAAGGAATGGAGTGGAGAGGAATGGGAAGGAATGGAATGCAGTGGAGTGGAGTTTAGTGGAATATAGTGGATTCGAGTGGAATGGGATGGATTCGAATGGCATGCAGTGGAGTGGAGTTTAGTGGAATATAGTGGATTCGAGTGGAATGGGATGGATTCGAATGGCATGCAGTGGATTGGAGTGGAGTGGAGTGTAATGGAAAGGAATGGAATGGAAAGGAATGGAATGGAATTCAATGGAACGGAATGGAATGGAATGGAATGGAATTCAATGGAGGGAGTGGATTGAAGTGTAGTGGAATGGAGTAAAAGGAATGGAGTGGACTGGAGTGTAGTGGAATGAAGTGGACTGGAATGGAATGGAATGGAATGGAGTGGAATCTTTAGGAATGGAATGGAGAGAAGAGAATTTGAGTGGAGAGTAGCAGAGTCGATTCGAGTGTAATGAATGGAATGGAATGGAATGCAGTGGACTGGAATGGAATGGAATGGAATGGAGTGGAATCTTTAGGAATGGAATGGAGAGAAGAGAATTTGAGTGGAGAGTAGCAGAGTCGATTCGAGTGTAATGGAATGGAATGGAATGGAATGCAGTGGATTGCAATGGAGTGGAGGGGAGTGTATTGGAATTGAAAGAAAGGGATTGGCATGGAATACAATGCAATGGAATGGAACGTAATGGAATGGAATGGACTACAGTGTAATGCAGTGTAGTGGAATGGAGAAGAAAGAAATGATGTGGAATAGAGTGGACTGGAGTCGAATAGAATGGAATGGTATGTAATGGATTGGAGTGGAGTGGAGTTGAATGGAATGTTACTGAATGGATTGGAATGGAGTGGAGTTGAAAGGATGTAATGGAATGGATGTGAATGAAGTGGAGTGGAGTTGAGTGGAGTGGAGTGGATTCGTGTGGAATGGAATTGAATGGAATGGAATGCAGTGGACTGGAATGGAGTGTAGTGGAATGGAATGGAATAGAAGTGAATGGAATGGAATAGAAGTGAATGGAATGGAAAGGAAGGCAATGGAACGGAATGAAATGGAAAGGAATCGAGTGGAGTGGGATGGAGTGCACTGTAGTGGAATGGAGTGGAAAAGAATGAAGTGGAGTGGGGTGGGGTGGAGGGGATTACAGTGGAATGGAATGGAAAGGATTGAAATGGGATGGAATGCAGTGGATGGGAGTGGAGTGGAGTGGAATGGAACAGAAGGGAAGGGAGTAGAATGGAATGGAGTGTAGTGAAATGGAGGGCCGTGTAGTCGAATTGAATAGAAAGGAATAGAGTGGAGTGGAGTGCAGCGGAGTGGAGTGAAGTGGAATGGAATGGAATTGAATGGAGTGGCGTGGAGTGGAGTGGAATGGGAAGGAATGGAATGGAGTTCAGTGGTGTGGAGTGGAGTGAAAGAAAGATGAAGAAGGAATGGAAGTGGATGGAGTGGAGTGAGTGAAGTGGAATGTAATGGAATGGAAGGGAATGTAATGAAATGCAATGCAAAGGAACGGATGGAATGGAATGTAGTGGAATGGAGAGCAGGGTAGTGCAATGGAGTAGAAAGGAATGCAGTGAAGTAGAGTGGACTGGAATGGAATGGAATGGAGTGCAGTGGAGTAGAATGGGAAGATGTGGAATGGAGTCGAGTGAGCGGAGTGGATTCGAGTTGAAGGGAATGGAATGGCATGGATTGGAATGGAATGGCATGGATTAGAATGGAATGCAGTTGATTGGAGTGAAGTGGAGTGGTATGGAATGGAATGGAAGGCAAAAGAAAGGAACGGAAGGCAATGAAATGGAATGGAATGCAATAGAAAGGAATGGAATGGAATGGAATAGAATGGAATGGAATGGAGGGATTAGGAGCTGACTGGACTGCTTTTGAGTAGATTAGAGGGGAACGTAATGGAATGGCATGGAATGGAATGAAGTGGATTGTAGTGAAGTGTAGTGGAGTGCAATGGAATGAAAGGGAAACTAATGGAATGGAATGCAATGGAACAGAATGGAAGGCAATGGAATGGAATGGAATGCAATGGAATGGAATGGAATGGAATGGAATGGAATGGAGGGTTGTGGAGTGCAGTGTAGTGGAATGGAGTAGAAAGGAATGGAGTGGAATGGAGGGGAATGGAGTGGAGTGGAATGTAAGGGAATTGAATGGAATGGAGTGAAGTGAATTGGGAAGGAATGGAACGGAATTGAGTGGAGTCGAATGTAGAGGAGCTCACTGGATTTGAGTAGAACGGAGTTTAACGGAATGCAGTGGATTGGAGTGGAGTGGAGTATGGTGGAATGGAATACAATGGAAAGGACTGGAATGGAATACAATGCAATGGAATGAAATGGAATACAATGAAATGGAATGGAATGGAATGGAGTAGAGTGGAGTGCTGTGTAGTGGAATGGAGTAGAAAGGAATGGTGTGGAATAGACTGACCATTGTAGAATGGAATGGAATGCAATGGAATGGACTGGAGTGGAGTAGAGTTGAATGGGAAGGAATGGAATGTATTTGAATGGAGTGGAGTGGAGTTGAGTGGAGTGGAGTGGAGTGGATTCGAGAGGAATGAAATTGAATTGAATAGAATGCAGTGGATTGGAGTGGAGTGGAGTGGAATAGAATGGAAACAGATGGAGTGGAGTTGAGGGGGTTGAGTGGATTCGAGTGGAATGGAATGGAATGATTGGAATGGAAAGGAATGCAGTGGATGGCAATCGAGTGGAGTGGAATGGAAAGGATTGTAAGGGAAGGGAATGGAATGGAATAGAAGGGAAGGGAATGGAATGGGATGGAATGGAATGGAATGGAATGGAATGGAATGGAATGGAATGGAATGGAATGGAATGGAACAGAGTGAAGTGGAGTGGAGTGGAGTAGAATGCAGTAGAAAGAAATGGAGTGGAATTGAGTGGAGTGGATTGGAGTGTAGAGCAATGCAGTGGAATGGAATGGAATTGAATGGAGTGGGGAGTAATGGAGTGGAATGGGAAGGAATGGAATGGAGTTGATTGGAGTGGAGTGGAGTGCAGTTTAGTGGATTTGAGTGGAATGGAAGGGAATGGATTGGAATTCAGTGGATTGCAGTGCAGTGGCATGAAGTGGAATGTAATGGAATGCAAGGGAATGAAATGAAAATTTATGCAATGGAAGGGAAAGAATGGAATGGAATGAAATGGAGTGGAATGGAGTGGAGTGAAGTGTAGCATAATAGAGTAGAAAGGAATACAGTGGAGTGGAGTGGAATGGTATGGAATGGAATGGAGTGGAGTGGAGTGGTATGGAATGGAATGGAATGGAATGGAATGGAGTAGAATGGGAAGGAATGGAATGGACTGGAGGAGTGCAGTGGCTGGAACGGAATTGAGTGGAATAGAATGGAATGGAATGGAATGCAGTGGATTGGAGTGGTTGGGATTCGAGTGGATGGGAAGGGCATGGAGGGAATGGAATTTCATGGAATGGAAGGGAGTGGAGTGGAGTGAAGTGGAGTGCAGTAGAAAGGAATGGAGTGAAGCAGAGTGGAGCCAACTGGAATTGAATGGAATGGAATGGAATGTAATGGAACGGAATGGAATGGAATGAAAAGGAACAGAATGGAATGGAATGGAATGGAATGGCATGAAAGGCACTGGAGTGGAGTTCAGAGAAGTGGAATGAAGGAGAAAGGAATGGAGTGGACTACAGTGGATTGGAGTTGAGTGGAAAGGAATGTAATGGGGTGGAATGGAGTAGGGTGGAATGGAGTAGAGTGGAATGGAAATGAATGGAATGGAATGGAGAGGAGAGGAGTGGATTCGAGTGGAGAGAAATGCAATGGAATGGAATGGAACGGAACAGAGTGGATTGGAGTGGAGTGGAGTGGAACGGAAGGGAATGTAATGTAATGGAATGGAATGGAATGGAAAGGAATGGAATGGAATGGTATGGAATGGGATTGCAGTGGAGTGCAGTGTAACGGAATGGAGTAGAAAGGAATGGAGTGGAGTGGGGTGAAATGGAATGGAAGGGAAATTAAGGGTAGGAGTGGAGTGCAGTTGAATGGAGTGAATTAGGGTCGATTTGAGTGGAATGGAATGGAATGAATGGTGATAGAATGGAATGGAATGCAGTGGATTGGAGTGGTGTGGATTGGAGTGGAAGGGAATGCATGGAAGGGAATGGAATGGAATGCAAGTGAAAGGAGTGGAGTGGAGTGCAGTGTAGTGGAATGTAGTAGAAGGGATTGCAGTGGAGCGGAGTGGAGTCGATTGGAATGGAATGGAATGACACTGAAGGAAAAGGAACAGATGTAATGGAATGGAATGCACTGGAGTAGAGTGCCGAGTTGTGGAATGAAGTAGAAAGGAATGCAGTGGACTACAGAGGAGTGGAGTTGAGTGGAATGTAATGTAATGTGGTGCAGTGGAGTGGAGTGGAGTGGAATGGGAATGAATGGGGTGGAATTGAGAGGAGTGGAGTGGATTCGAATGGAAGGTAATACAATGGAATGGAATGGAATACAGTGGTTTGGAGTGGAGTGGAGTGGAATGGAAGGGAAAGTATTGGAATGGAATGGAATGGAATGCAATGGAATGGAATGGAATGGATGGAATGGGATTGCAGTGGAGTGCAGTGTAATGGAATAGAGTAGAAAGGAATGGAGTAGAGTGGGGTGCAATGGAGTGGAACAGAAACATAAGGAGAGGAGAGGAGTAGAGTAGAGTGAAATAGATTAGAGTGGATTCGAGAAGAATGGAATGGAAGGAATCGTAAATGAATAGAGTGGAATGGAATGGAATGGAATGTACTGGAGTGGAGTGAAGTTGAGTGGAATGGAATGTAATGGAAGGGAATGGAATGGAATGCAATGGAACAAATGAAATGGAATGGAAAGGAATGGAGTAGAATGTAGAGCAGTGTGGTGGAATGGAGTAGAAAGAAATCAAGGGGAGGGAAGTGGAGTGGAATGGAATGCAATGGAAAGGAATTGATTGGAGTGGAGTGGAATGGGAAGGAATGGAATGGAGTGGAGGGAGTGGAGTGGAATGGAGGGGATTCAAGTGGAATGGAATGGAAACAAATGGAATGGAAAGGACTGGAATAGAATCGAATAGAGTGCAGTGGACTGGAGTGGAGAGGAGTGGAGTGGAGTGGAGTAGAAAGGAATGGAAAGGAAGGGAATGGAATCAAACGGAAAGAAATGCAATGGAAAGGAATGGAATGGAATGAAACGGAATGGAATAGAGTGGAATCGAGTGGAGTGGAATGCAGTGTACTGCAATGTATTAGAAAGGAATGCAGAGGAGTGGAGTGGAATGGAACGGAATAGAATGCAATGCAAAGGAATGCAATGGAATGGAATGGAATGGAATGGAATGGAATGGAATGGAATGGAATGGAAAGGAATGGAATGGAATGGAATGGAACGGAGATGAGTGGAGTGGAATGGGAAGGAATCGAATAGAGCGAAGTGGAGTGGAGTGGATTGCAGTCGATTCCAGTGGAAGGGAATGGAATGGAATGGAGTGGAATGTAGTGGATAGGAGTGAAGTGGAGTACAGTGGATTGGAAAGATTGGGAAGGAATCAAATGGAAAGCAATTCCATGGAACGGAATGGCATGGAATGGAATGGAATGGAATGGAACAGATTTAAGTGGAGTGGATTGCAGTGTAGTGGAATGTACAAGAAGAGAATGTTGCGTGGTCGAGTGGAGTGTAATAGAGCCGAGTGGAATAGAATGGAATGTAATGGAATGCAAAGGAGTGGAGTGGAATGGGAAGGCATGGAATGGAATGGAGTGGAGTCGAGTGGAGTGGAGTAGAGTGGATTCGAGTTGAATTTAATGGAATGGAATGCAGGGGATTCGATTGGACTGGAGTGGAGTGGAATGGAATGGAATGGAATTGAATGGAATGGAATGGAATGGAATGGAATGGAATGGAATGGAATGGAATGGAATGGAATGGAATGGAATGCAATGGAATGGAATGGAATGCAATGGAATGGAATGGAATGGAATGGAATGGAATGGAATGGAATGGAATGGAATGCAATGGAATGGAATGGAATACAATGCAATGGAATGGAATGGAATGGAATGCAATGGAATGGAATGGAATGGAGTCGAATTTAGTTCATTGTAGTGGAATGCAGTAGAAAGGAATGGAGTGCAGTGGTGTGGAGTGAAGTGGAATTGAATTAAATGGAATGGAATGGAGTGGGATGGAGTGGAGTTGAATGGGAAGGAATGGAATGGATGTGAATGGAGTGGATTAGAGTTGAGTGGAGGGGAGTGGGGTGTATTCCAGTGGAATAGAATGGAATGGAATTGAGTGGAATGGAATGCAGTGGATTGGATTGGCGTGGAGTGGATTGGAATGGAATGGAATGGAAGGGAAAAGAATGGAAACGACAGCATTGAAATGGAATGAAACGTAGTGTAATGGAATGGAGTGGAGTGGAATGCAGTGCAGTGGAATGTAGTAGAAAGGAATGGAGTGGAGTGGAATTGAATGGAATGGAATGGAATACAGTGCAGTGGAACGGAATGAAAGAAAATGCAATGGAATGGATTAGAGTGTAGTGGAATGGAGTAGAAAGGAATGGAGTGGACTGGATTGGAGTTGAATGGGATGGATTGGAATGGATTTGAATGGATTGGAGTGAAGTTGAGTGTAGTGCAGTGTAGTGGATTCGAGGGCAATGGAATGGAATGGAACGGTATGCAGTGGATTGGAGAGGAGCAGAGTGGAATGGAATGGAATGGAATGGAATGGAATGGAATGGAATGGAACAGAATGCAGTGGAACGGAAGAAAATTGAATGGAATGGAATGGAGTGGAGTGCAGTGGAGTGCATTGTAGTGGAATGAAGTGGAAAAGACCAGAGTGGAGTGGAGTGGCATGGAGTGGATTCGAGTGGAAAGGAACGGAATGGATTAAAATGGAAAGGAATGCAGTGGATGGGTGAGGAGTGCTGTGGAGTGGAATGGAAAGGAATAGAAGGGAATGCAATGGAATGCAATGGAATGGAATGGAATGGAATTTAATGGACTGGAGTGCATTGTAGAGGAATGGAGTGGAAAGGAATGCATTGGAGTGGAGTGGAGAGGAGAAGATTCTAGTGGAATTCAGTGGAAAGGAATGGAATTGAATGAGTGGATTGGAGTGGAGTCGAGTGGATTAGAGAGGATACTAGTGGAATGGAATGGATTGGAATGCAGTGGATTGGATTGGAGTGGAGTGGAGTGGAGTGGAGCAGACTGGATTTGAATGTAATGAAATGTAATGTAATGTCACGAAATGGAATGGAAAGGAAGTTAATGCATTGGAATAGAGTTGAGAGGAGTGTACTGGAAAGGAATAGAAGGGAATGAAATGGAATGCAATGCAATGGAATGGAATGGAATGGAATGGAATGGAATGGAATGGAATGGAAGGAATGGAAAAGAATGAAGTGGAGTGGAGTGCAGTGTGGTGGAATGGAGTAGAAAGGAATGGAGTGGAGCAGAGTGGAGTTGAATGGGATGGATTGAAAAGGATGTGGATGGAGTGGAGTGAAGTTGAGTGTAGGGCAGTGGAGTGGATTTGAGTGGAATGGAATGGAATAGAATGGAAAGGAAGAGAATGCAATGGATTGGAGAGGAGTAGAGTGGAGTGGAATGGAATGGAACGGAATATAATAGAATGGAACAGAGTGCAATGGAACGGAGTGAAGTGAAATGGAATGGAATGAAGTGGAGTGGAGTGCTGTGTAGGGGAATGGAGTAGAATGTATGGAATGGAGGGGAGAACAGCGGAGTTGAATGGGAAGGAATGGAATGGAGTGGAGTGGAGTGCTGTGTGGGGGAATGGAGTAGAAAGTATGGAATGGAGGGGAGAACAGCGGAGTTGAATGGGAAGCAATGGAATGGAGTGGAGTGGAGTGGAGTGGAGTGGAGAGGATTCAAGTGGAATGCAATGTAATGCAATGCAATTCAGTGTATTGGAGTGGAGTGGAGTGGAAAGGAATTGAATGGAAGGGAATGGAATCAAATGGAATGCAATGGAATGGAATGGAATGGAAAGGAATTGAATTGAATGGAAAGGAGTGCAGTGGAATGCAGGGTAGTGGAAAAAGGTAGAAAGGAATGGAATGGAGAGGAGTGCAGTGGGATGGGAAGGAACGGAATTTAGTGGACTCGATTGGAGTAGAGGGGATTCGAGAATAATGAATGGAATGGAATGAATGGAATGGATTGGAATGGAATTGAAGGGAATGGAGTGGATTGGAGTTGAAAGGGAAGGAATGGAATGGAGTGGAGTGGAGAGAAGTTGAATGGGAAAGAATGGAACAGAGTGGAGTTGAGTGGAGTAGTTTGGAAAGGACTAGAATGGAAAGGAATCGAATGGAATGGAATGGAATGGAATTAAATGGAATGGAATGGTATGGAACAGAATTCAGTAGATTGGAGTGGAGAGGAGTAGAGTGGAATGGAATGTAATGCAATGGAACAGAATGGAATGGAATGGAATGGAATGGAATGGAATGGAATGAATGGAATGGAATGGAATGCAATGAAGTGGAGTGGAATGCAGTGTAGTGGAATGGAGTAGAAAGGAATGGAATGGATAGGAATGGAGTGGAGTGGAATGGGAAGGAATGAAATGGAGTGGAGTGGAGTACAGTTCATTCGAGTGGAATGGAATGGAATGGAATAGAATGGAATGGAATGGAATGGAGTGAAGTGGAGTTGAATGGAAAGGAAGGAAATGGAGGGAAGGGGAGTGGAGTGGGTTAGAGTGGATTCGAATGGAATGGAATTAATAGAATGGAATCAAATGCAGTGGATCGGAGTGGAGTGGGGCAGAGTGGAATGGAATGGAATGGAAGGGAATGGAAAGTAATGGATTGCAATGGAAAGAATGGAATTGAATGAATTGGTGTGTAATTGAGTGTAGTGTATTGGAATGGATTAGAAAAAAATGGAGTGGAGTGCAGTGAAATGGTAATGAATGGAATGGAATGGAAAGGAATGCAATGGAGTTAAGTGGAGTTGAAAGGGAAAGAATGGAATGGGGTGGAATGGAGTGGAGTGGAGTACAGTGGATTCGAGTGGAATGAAATTGAATGGAATGCAGTGCATTGGAGGGGATTGGAGTGGAGAGGAATGGAATAGAATGAATGGAGTGGAATGGAATGGAATGGAATGGAATGGAATGGAATGGAATGGAATGGAGTGGAGCGGAGTGGAGAGGAATGGGAATTAATGGAATTGGTAGGAGTGGAGTGGAATGGAGTGGAGTGGAGTTGAGCATAATGAATGGAAAGGAATGGAATGGAGTGGAGGTGAAAGGAGTTGAATGGGAAGGAATGGAACAGAGTGGAGTTGAGTGGAGTGGTGTGGAGAGGATTTGAATGGAACTGAATCAAACGGAATGGAATGGAATTGAAAGGAATGGAATTGAATGGAACAGACTGGAGTGGAATTGTATGGAACGGAATTCAGTGGATTGGAGTGGATAGGAGTGGAGTGGAATGGAATGGAATGAATGGAACAGAATGGAATGGAATGAATGGAATGAAGTGGAGTGGAATGCAGTGTAGTGGAATGGAGTAGAAAGGAATGGAATGGAGAGGAGTGGAGTGGAGTGGAATGGTAAGGAATTAAATGGAGTGGAGTGGAGTAGAGTTTTTTCGATTAGAATGGAATGGAATGGATTGGAATGAAATGCACTGGATAAAAGTGTAGTGGAGTGGAGTTGATTGGAGTGGAATGGAATGGAATGGAAGGGAATGGAATGGTATGGAATGCAATGGAACGTAATTGATTGGAATGGAAAGAAATGAAATGGAGTGGAGTGAAGTGTACCAGAATGAAGAAGAAAGCAGTGTAACGGATAGGAGTAGAGTGGAGTGGATAGGACTGGAATGGACTGGAATGCAAAGGAATCGAATGGAATGCAGTGGATTGGAGTGCATTGGAGTGGAGTGGAAACGAATGGAATGGAAGGGAATGGAATTTAATTGAATGCAATGGAACAGAATGGAATGGAATGGAATGGAACGGAGTGTAGTGGAGTGCAGTGTAGGGGAATGAAGTAGAAAGAAACAGAGCCGAGATGAGTGGAGAGGAGTGGAGTGGAATGGAGTGAAATTGAATGGAAGAGAGTGTGGAGGAATGTGAATGAATGGAATGGAGTTGCGTGGAGTGTAGTAGAGTAGAGTTGTTAATGGTGGAATATAATATAATGCAATGTAAAAGAATGGAATGTAATGCAATGGAATGCATTGGATTTGAGAAGAATGGAGGGGAAGGGAATGGAATGGTATGCATTGCAACACAGTGGAATGGAATGGAATGAAACGGAGTGGATTGGAATGCAGTGTGGTGGAATGGAATAAAAGGAATGGAGTGGAGTGAGGTTGAATGCAATGGAATGCAGTGGATTGGAGTGGAATGGGAAGGAATTGAATGGCATCTCTTGGAATGGACAGCAGAGGAGTAGATTGGTTTTGAGTAGAATGGAATGGAATGGAATGGAATGCAAGGGAATGGAATGGATTGCAATGTAATGGAACAGAATGGAATGGAATGGAATGGAGTGGAAAGGAGTGCATTGCAGATGAAAGAAATAGAAAGCAGTGGAGTGTAGGTGAGTGGAGTGGAGTGAAGGGAATGGAATGGAATGGAATGGAGTGGAGTGGAGATGAATGGAATGAATAGAATGGAGTGGAGTGGAGTGGATTTGAGTAGATCTGAGTGGAAAATAATGTAATGGTATGTAATGGATTTGAATGCAATGGAATGCAGTGGATTGGGGTGACGTGGATTGGAATGGAATGAAAAGGAAGGGAATGGAATGGAATGCAATGCAAATGGAACGGATTGGAAGGGAAATAATTTGGAATGGAATGGAATGGAATGGAATGGAATGGAATGGAATGGAATGGAATGGAATGGAAAGGAATGGAATGGAATGGAATGCAATGGTATGGAATGGAATGGAGTGGAGTGGAGTGGAGTGGAGGAGAATGGAGTAGAAAGGAGTGGAGAGGAGTGGAGTGCAGTGGAATGGAATAGAATGGAATGGAATAGGGTGGAATGGAGTGGAATCAATGGGAAGGAAGGGAATGGAGTAGAGTTGAGTACGTTAGAGTGGAGTGGGCTGGAGTGGATTCGAGTGGACTGGAATGTAATCAAAGTCAGTCGATTGGATTGGAGAGGAGTGGATTGGAATGGAATGGAATGCAAGGGAATGGAATTGTTTGGAAAGCAATGGAACAGAACGCAGTGGAGTGGAATGGAATGCAGTGGTGTGGAATGCTGTCTAGTGGAATGAATTGGAAACGAATAGAGTGGGGTAGACTGGAGTGAAGTAGAATGGAGTGGAGTGGACTAAAGTGGATTCGAGTTAAATGGAATAGAATGGAATGGAATGGAGTGCATTGGAGTGTAGTGATGAATGGGTTGGAATGCAAGGGAATGGAATGAAAGGCAATGTAATAGAACGGAATGCAATGGAATGGAATGGAGTGGAGTGGAGTGAATTAGAGTGGAAAGGAATGGAATGGAATGGAATGGAATTCAGTGGATTGGAGAGGAGAGGAGTGGAGTGGAATGGAATGGAATGGAATGGAATGGAATGGAATGGAATAGAGTGGAGTGAAATGCAGTGTAGTGGAATGCAGTAGAAAGCAAAAGATTGGAGTGGAGAGGAGTGGAGTGCAATGAGAAGGAATGGAATGAAATAGATTGGAGAGGAGTAGAGAGGATTCAAGTACAATAGAATGGAATTGAATGGACTGGAATGGAAAGCAGTGGAATGGAATGGAATAGAATGGAATGGAATGGAGTGGAGTGGAGTGAAGTGCAGTCTAGTGGAATGGCGTAGAAAGGAATGGAGTCGAGTTGAGTGGAGTGGAGGGGATTCGAGTAGAATGGAATGGAATGGAATGGAATGGAATGGAATGCAATGGAGTGGACTAGAGTGGAGTGGAATGGGAAGGAATGGAATGGAGTGGAGTAGGGTGGGTTAGAGTGTATTCGAGTGGAATGTAATGGAATGGAACGGATTGGAATGGAATGGAATGCAGTGGATGGGATTAGATTGGTGTGGAGTGGAATGGAATAGAAGGCAAGAGAATGGAAAGAATGGAATAGAATGGAGTGGAGTTGAGTGGAGAGCAGAGTATTGGAATGGAGTAGAAAGGAATGGAGTGGAGTTGAGTGGAGAGGATTGGAGTGGATAGGAATGCAGCGGTATGGAATGTAATTGAATGGAGAGGGGTGGAGTTGAGTGGAATGGGAAGGAACGGAATGGAGTGGAGTGGCGTGGACTGCAGTTGAGTCGATTAGGGTGGAATGGAAGGGAATGGATTGGAAATCAGTGGATTGGAGTGGAGACGAATGAAGTGGAATGCAAATGAATGGAAGGGAATGGAAGGAAAAGGAATGCACAGGGTCGGACAGAATGGAATTGAATGGAGTGGAGTGGAATGAAGTGTAGTGCAATGGAGAAAAAAGGAATAAATTGGAGTGTAGAGAAAGAGTGGAATGGAATGGAGTGGAGTGGAATAAAGTGTAGTGCAATGGAGAAGAAAGGAATGCATTGGAGTGTAGAGGAATAGAGTGGAATGTAAAGAATTGGAATGGAATGGAATGGAAAGGATTGGAGTGGTGTGGAGTGGAATGGGAAAGAATGGAATGGAGAGGTGTGGAGTGGACTGGAGTGGAGTAGAGTGGATTCGACTGGAATGGAATGGAGTGGAATGGAATGGAATGAAATGGAATGGAGTGGAATTCAATGCAGCGTATAGGAGTGGACTGGAGAGGAATGGAATGGAAGAGAAAGGAATCGAATAGAATGGAATACAAAGGAATGGAATGGAATGGAATGGAATAGAATTGAAAGGAGTGGAGTGCAGTGCAGTGTAGTGGAATGGAGTAGGAAGAAATGGAGTGGACTGGAGTGCAATGAAATGGTATAGAATGGAGTAGAGTGGAGTGCACAGGAATGGGAATGCATGGAATGGAGTGGAGTGGAGTGGACTCCAGTGGAGTGGATTCGAGTGGAATGGAATGCAAAGGAATGGAATGGAAAGTAAAGAAATTGTATACAGTGGATTGGAGGGGAGTGGAACACAGTGGAATGGAATGGAATGGAATTGAATGCAATGCAATGGAATAGAATGGAATGGAGTGGAGTGGAGTGCAGTGTAGTGGAATGCAGTAGAAAGGAATCGAGTGGAGTGGAGTGGGGTGGAGTTGGTTACAGTGTATTCAAATTGAATCTAATGGAATGGAATGGATTGGGATGCAGTGGCTTGCAGTGGAGTGGAGTGTAGTGGAATGGAATGGAATGGAAGAGAATGGAAAGTAATGGAATGCAATGGAAAGAATGGAATTGAATGGCTATGGAATGGAGTGGAGTGCAATGTAGTGGAATGGAGTAGAAAGGAATGGAGTGGAGTGAAGTAGAGTGGAATGGAAAGGAATGGAATGGAATGGAATGGAATGGAATAGAATGGAATTCAGTGGAGTGGCATAGAGTGAAATGAAAAGAAATGGAATGGAGTGGAGTGAAGTGGAGTCTAGTAGAGTGGATTCGAGTGCAATGGAATGGAATTGAATGGAATGGAATGGAAAGGGAAGGAATGGAATGTACTGAAGTGGATTGGAGGGCAGTGGAGTGAAGAGGAAAGGAATGGAATGCAAAGGAATTGAATTAAATGGAAAGAAATGGTTTGGAATGAAATGGAGTGGAGTGGAGTGCAGTGGAATGGAGTAGAAAGTAATGTCGTGGAGTGGAGTGGAATGGAATGGAATGGAATGGAATGGACTGGAGTAGAGTGGAGTGGAATTGCAAAGAAAAGAATGAAATGGAGTGGAGTGGAAGGGAGTGGAGTGGGTTACATTGGATTTGAGTGGAATGGAACAGAAAGGAAAAAATGGAATGGAATCGAAGGTAGTGGTTTGGAATGGAGTGGAGCAGAGTGGAATGGAAAGGAATGGAAAGGAATGGAAATTAATGGAATGCAATGGAAGGAATGGAATGGAATAGATTGGTGTGAGTGGAGTGCAGTGTAGTGGAATGGAGTAGAAAAAAATGGACTGGAGTGGAAAGGAATGGGAATGAATGGAATGGAATGGAAAGGAATGGAATGCAATGCATTGGAGTTGAAATTGGAAAGAATGGAATGGATTGGAGTTGACTGGAATGGAGTACAGTGGAATGGAGTGGAATGCGCTGGATTTGAGGGGATTGGAGTGTACTGGAATGGAATGGAATGGAATGGAGTGGAGTGAAGGGGAATGGAATGAATGGAATCGGTTTGAGTGAAGTGGAATGGAATGTAGTCGAGTTGAGTGGAATTTATTAGAATGGAATGGAATGGAGTGGAGTGGAGAGGAGTTGAATGTGAAGAACTGGAACAGAGTGGAGTTGAGTGAGTTGCGTGGAGAGGATTCGAATGGAATGGAATGGAATGGAATGGAATGGAATGGAATGGAATGGAATGGAATTGAAAGGAATTCAGTGGATTGGATTGGAGAGGAGTGGAGTGGAATGGAATGCATTGGAACAGAATGCGATGGAATGGAATGTAATTGAATAGAATGGAGTGGAGTGGAGTGCAGTGTAGTGGAATGGAGTAGAAAGGAATGGAATGGAGAGGAGTTGAGTGGAGTGGAAAAGGAAGGAATGAAAAGAAGCGCAGTGCAGTAGAGTTTATTCAAGTGGAATGTAATGGAATAGAATGGAGACGAATGGAATGCAGTTGATTGGAGTGTAGGGGAGTGGAGTTGAGTGGAGTGTAATGGAATGGAATGGAAGGGAATGGAAAGGAAGGGAATGGAATGGAATGACATGCAATGGAATGGAATTCAATGGAATGGAATGAAATGAAATGGAGTGGAGTGTAGAGTACTGGAATGAAGAAGAAAGCAGTGGAATGGATAGGGGTGGAGTGGTGTGGATGGGACTGGAATGCAATGGAATGGAATGGAATCGAATGAAATGCAGTGGATTAGAGTTGAGTGGAGTGGATTGGAAGATAATGGAATGGAATTGAATGCAATCGAACAGAATCGAATGGAATGGACTGTAGTGTAGTGGAGTGCATTGTAGTGGAATGAAGTAGAAAGCAACGGAACGGTGGTGAGTGGAGTGGAGTGGAGTGGTATGGAATGGAATGGAATGGAAGGGAGTAAAGAGGAATGCGAATGAATGGAATGGAGTAGAGTGGAGTGGAGTGGGGTAGAGTTGATTCCAGTGGAATACAATATAATGGAATGTAATGGAATGAAATGGAATGGAACAGAATGCAATGGATTGCAGTGGATTGAAGTGGAATGGAGGGGATTGTAATGTAATGTAATGTAATGCAATGGAATGCAATGGAATGGAATGGAATGGAGTGGAGTGGAGAGCAGTGTGGTGGAATGGAATAAAAAGGAATGGAGTGCAGTGGAATGGAATCGAATGGAGTGGAGTGGAGTGGAATGAGAAGGAATGGAATGGCCATGCATGGAGTGGAGAGCAGTGGAGTGGATTGGTTTCGAATGGAATGGAATGGAATTGAATGAAGTGGAATCAAAAGGAAAACAGTGGATAGGTGAAGCATGGAGTGAAATGGAATGGAATGGAAGGGAATGGAAAGGAATGGAATCGATTGCAGTGGACTGGAGGGGAGTGGAGTGGAGAGGAAAGGAATGGAATGGAAGGGAATGCAATGGAATGGAATCAAATGGATAGAAATGGTATGGAATGTAACGGTGGGCAGTGGAGTGCAATGCAGGGGAATGGAGTGGAAAGTAATGCGGTGGAGTGGAGTGGTGTGGAATGGAATTGAATGTAATGGAGTAGAGTGGAGTGGAGTGGAAATGAAAGGAAAGGAATGAAATCGAGTGGAGTGAAAGGGAGTGGATTGGGTTAGAGTGGATTCGAGTGGAATGGAATGGAATGAATGGAATATAATCGAATAGAGTGGATTGGAGTGGAGTGGAGAAGAGTGGAATCGAATGGGAATGGAAGGGAATGGATAGTAATGGAATGCAATGGAAGGAATGGAATGGAATGGATTGGTGTGTAGTGGAGTGCAGTGTAGTTGAAAGGAGAACAAAAAATAGAGTGAAGTGGAGTGGAAGGGGAATGAATGGAATGGAATGAAAAGTAATGGAATGGAATAGAGTAGAGTTGAATGGGAAACAATGCAATGTAGTAGAGTGGAATGGAGTGGAGTACAGTGGATTCTAGTGGAATCGAGTGGAATGGAATGGAATGCACTGCATTGGATGGGATTGGATTGGAGTTTAATGGAATGAAATGGAATGACTTGGACTGGAGTGGAGGGGAGTGGAGAGGAATCGGAATGAATGGAATCGGTTGGAGTGGACTGGAATGGAGTAGATTGGAGTTGAGGGGAATGGAATGGAGTGGAGTACAGTGGATTCGAGTGGAATGGAGTGGAATGGAATGGAATGCACTGGATTGGATGGGATTGGATTGGAGTTTAATGGAATGACATGGACTGGAGTGGAGTGGAGTGTAGAGGAATGGGAATGAATGGAATCGGTTGGAGTGGACTGGAATGGATTAGATTGGAGTTGAGTGGAATGGAATAAAATGGAAGGGAATGGAATGAAGTGGACTGGACTAGTGGAGTGGAGTTGAGTGGAGTGAAATGGAAGGGAATGGAAGGAAATAAAATGGAATGTAATTCAATGGAATGGAACTGAATGGAATGGAATGAAATGAAATGGAGTGGAGTGCAGTGTAGTGGAATGAACAAGAAAGAAGTGGAATAGATGGGAGATGAATGGAGTGGAGTGGAGTGGAATAGAATGGAATGGAATGGAATGGAAGGGAATGGAATAGAATGGAGTGGAGGGGAGTGGAATGGGAAAAATGGAATGGCCTCACGGGGAGTGGAGAGCAGAACAGTGGTTAATTTTGAGGGGAATGGAATGGAATGGAATGAAATGGAATCAAATGGAAAGCAGTGAATTGGTGAAGAGAGGAGTGGAGTGGAATGTAATGGAATGGAAGGGAATGAAATGGACTGCAATGCCATGGAACGGAAAGGAATGGAATGGAATGGATTGGAGTGCATTGTAGCTGAATGAAGAAGAAAGCAGTGGAGTGTAGGTGTGTGGAGTGGAGTGAAGTGGAATGGAATGGAGTGGAGTGGAGATGAAAGGGGAATGAATGGAATTGAGTGGAGTGGAGTGGATTAGAGAGGATTTGAGTGGAAAATAATGTAATGGAATGTAACGGATTTGAATGGAATGGAATGGAATGCAATGGAATGCAGTGGATTGGAGTGACGTGGATTGGAATGGAATGGAAAGGAAGGGAATGGAATGGAATGCAATGCAATGGAATGCAACGGAAATAATTGAATGGAATGGAATTGAATGGAATGGAATGGAATGGAGTGGAGTGGAGTGCAGTGAAGCTGAATGAAATAGAAAGAAGTGGAGTAGCATGGAGTGGAGTGGATTAGAGTGGATTCGAGTGGAAAATAATGTAATGGAATATAATGGATTGGAATTGAATGGAATGGAATGCAATGCAATTCAGTGGATTGGAGTGATGTGGAGTTGAATGGAATGGAAAGGAAGAGTATGAAATGGAATGCAATGCAATGGAATGGAAGGGAAAGAATTGAATGGAATGGAGGGGAGGGCAGTGGGGTGGAGTGGGGTAGAAACGAGTGGAGTGGAGTCGAGTGGAGTGGAATGCAATGGAATGGAATGGAATGGAATGGAATGGAATGGAATGGAATGGAGTGGAGTGGAGTTCAATGGGAAGGAATGGAATGGAGTTGAATGGAGTGGATTGGAGTGGAGTGGATTCTAGTGGATACGAGTGGAATGGAATGGAATGGAATGGAATGGAAGGCAGTGGATTCGATTGGACTGTAGTGGAGTTTAATGGAATGGAAGGCAAGGGAATGGAATTGAATGGAATGCAATGGAACAGAACGGAGTGGAATGAAATGGAATGCCATGGTGTCGAGTGCTGTGTAGTGAAATGAAGTAGAAACGAGTATAGTGGGCTGGATTGGAGTGGAGTAGAATGGAGTGGAGTGGAGTAAAATGGATTCTAGTTAAATGAAATGGAATGCAGTGTATTGGAGTGGAGTGGAGAGTAATGGGATGGAATGCAAGGGAATGGAATGAAAGGCAATGCAATAGAACGGAATGCAATGGAATGCAATGCAATGGAATGGAGTGGAGAGGAGTGGACTGAATTAGAGGGGAAAGGAATGGAATGGAATGGAATGGAATTCAGTGAATTGGAGAGGAGAGGAGTGGAGTGGCATGGAATGGAATGGAATGGATTGCAATGGATCGGAATAGAATGGAGTGGAATGCAGTGTAGTGGAATGCAGTAGAAAGAAATGGAATGGAGTGGAGAGGAGTGGACTGGAATGAGAAGGAATGGAAAGAAGTGGAGTGGAGTGGAGTAGAGAGGATTTGTGTAGAATAGAACGCAACTGAATGGACTGCAATGGAATGCAATGGAATGGAATGGAATGGAATGGAATGGAGTGGAGTGGAGTGAAGTGCAGTCTAGTGGCATTGAGTAGAAAGGAACTGAGTTGAGTGGGATGGAGTGGAGTGGATTCGAGTGGAATGGAATGGAATAGGATGGAGTGGACTAGAGTGGAGTGGAATGGGAAGGAATGGAATGGAATAGAATGGCATTCAATGGATTGGAGTGGAGTGCAGTGGAGTGGAATGGAGTGGAATTGAATGGAGTGGACAGGAGTGCAGTGTAGTGGAATGAAGTAGAAATAACGAGTGGAGTGGAGAGGATTGGAGTCGAATGGAGAGGAATGGAATGGAATGGAGTGGAGTGGAGGGATTTCGAGTGGAATGGAACAAAATAGAATGGAATGGAATCGAATCCAATGGAATGCAGTAGATTAGAATGGAATGGAGTGGAGTGGAATGGAAAGGAATGAAAGGAAATGGAATGGAATGGAATGGAATGCAATGGAATGGAATGGAATGGAGTGAAGTTGAGTGGAATGTGAAGGAATGGAATAAATTGGATTGGAGTGAAGTGGTGTGGTTTCTAGAGGAATGGAATGGAGTGGAATGGAATCGAATGGAATCGAATGGAATGCTGCGGATTGGAATGGCGTGGAGTGGAATGGAATGGAATGGAAGGGAACGGATTGGTATGGAATTCAATGGAATGGAATAAAATTGAAAGGAATGGAATGGACTTGAGTGGAGTTCAGTGCAATGGAATGGAGTTGAAAAGAATAGAGTGGAGGAGTGTGGAGTGGAAAGAACGGAATGAAATGGAATGGAATGGAACGGAATGGAATGGAATGGAATGAAGTGGATTGGAGTGGAGGAAAAAGGAATGCAGTGGAGCGGATTGGAGCGAAGTGGAATGGAATGTAATGTAATGGAATGGAGTGGAGTTGAGTGGAGTTGAATGGAAAAGAATGGAATAAAGTAGAGTGGAGTGCATTGGAGTGGAGTGGACTGGAGTGGATTAGAGTGGAATGGAATGGATTGCAATTTAATGGTATGGAAAGGAGTGAAATGGAATGGAATAGAATGGCATTCATTTGTTTGGACTTGAGTGCAGTGGATTGGAATGGAATGGCATGGGAGGGAATGGAGTGGAGAGCAGTGTGTTGGAATGGAATGGAAAGGATTGGAGTGCAGTGGAGTGAAGTGGAATGGAATACAATGGAGTGGAGTGGAGTGGAATGGGAAGGAATGGAATGGAGTTGAGAGGATTGGAGTGAAATGGAGTGGAGTGGTTTCGAGTGGAATGGAATGGAAAAGAATGGAATCCAATGGAATGTAGTGGATTGCAGAGGAGTGGAGTGGAAAGGAATGGATTGGAATGGAATGTAATGGAATGGAATGCAATGCAATTGAATTGAACGGAATGGAATGTAATGGAATGGAGTGTAGTGCAGTGCCATGTAGTGGAATGAATTAGAAAGCAGAGGAGCGGAGGTGAGTGGAGTGGGGCCGAGTGGAATGGAATGGAAGGGAGTGGAGAGGAATGGGAATGAATGGAATGGAGTATACTTGAGTGTAGTGGAGTGGAGTAGATTCGAGTGGAATATAAAGGAATGGAATGTAACGGAATGGAGTGGAATGCAATGGAAGGCATTGGATTGGAGTAGAGTCAAGTGGAATGGAACGGATGGGAAGTGAATGGTATGTAATGCAAGTCAATGAAAAGGAAAGAACTTAATGAAATGGAATGGAAAGGAATGGAATGGGATGGAGTAGAGTGGAGTGCAGTGTAGGGGAATGGAGTAGAAAGGAGTAGATTTGAGTGGACTGGAGTGGAATGGAATGGAATGGAATGGAGTGGAGTGGAGTTGAATGGGAAGGAATGGAATGGAGTAGAGGGGAGTGTATTGGAGTGGAGTGGAGTGGTGTGGGTTCGAGTGGAATGGAATGGAATGGAAAAGAATGGAATGGAATTCTGTGGTTTGGAGTGGAGTGCAAAGTAGTGGAACGGAATGGAAGGGAATGTAATGGAATAGAATGCAATGCAATGGCATCAAAAGGAATGGAAGGGAAGAAAAGTGAGCGAAGTGGAATGCACTGTAGTGGAATGGAGTAGAAAGGAATGTGATGGAGTGGATTGGAAAGGGAAGTAATGGAATGGAGTTGAGTGGAGTGGAGTGGAGTGGTTTCGAGTGGAATGGAATAGAAAGGAATGCAGTGGATTGGAGTGGAGTGGAGAGGAGTGGAATGGAATGGAGTGGAAGAGAATGGAATGGAATGGAATGGAATGGAGTGGAGTCCAGTGGTGTGGAATGGCGTGGAAGGAAGTAGAAAGAAGTGGAGTGGAGTGAAGTGGAGTTGAAAGGACTGGAATGTAATGGCAAGGAATGGAATGGAATGGAGTACAGTGGAGAGCAAATGGGAATGAATGAAATGGAGTGGAGAGGAGTGGAGTGAAGTGGAGTAGAGATAATTCGAGTGGATTGTAATGAAATGGAATGGAATTCAATGGAATGGAAGTGAATGGAATGGAATGCAATGCACTGGAACGGAATGGAATGGAATGGAATGGAATGGAATGGAATGGAATGGAATGGAGTGCAGTGTAGTGGAATGGAGTAGTGAGGAATGGAGTGGAGTGGAATCGAATGGAATGGAGTGGAGTAGAATGGAGTTAAATGGGAAGGAAAGGAATGGAGTAGAGTGGAGTGCATTGGAGTGGGGTGGAATCGAATGGAATAAAATGGAAAGGAATGGAATTTAATGGAATGGAATGGAATGGAAAGGCATTTAGTGAATTGGAGTGTAGTGGAGTTCAGTGGAGTGGAATGGAATGGAATGGAAGGGAATGGAATGGAATGGAATGTAGTGGAATGGAATGGAATGGAATTGAGTGGAGTGGAGAGCATTGTGGTGGAAAGGAATAGAAAGAAACGGAGTGGAGTGCAGAGGAATGGAATGGAAAGGAATGGAGTGGAGTGGAAAGCAATGGGAAGGAATGGAATGGAGTCGAGTGGAGTGGTGTGCAGTGTAGTGGAGTAGTCTTGAATGGAATGGAATCAAATCGAATCGAACAAAAAGGAATGGAGTGGATTCGAGTGGAGTGGAGATGTGTGGAGTGGAATGGAATGGAATGGAATATAATGCAATGGAACTGAATGGAATCAAATGGAATGGAATGGAATGGAGTAAAGTGGGGTGCAGTGTAGTGGAATGAAGTGGAATGAAGTGGAGTGGAGGTTAGTGGAGTGGAGTGGAATGGAATGGAGTATAGTGGAGAGGACAGGGAATGCATGGAATCGAGTAGAGTGAAGTGGAGTTTATCGGAGTGATGTGGCCTGGAAAAGAGTGGATTCAAGGGACATATAATGTAATGGATTATAATGGATTGGAATGCATTGCAATGGAATGCAGTGGATTGGAGTGGAATGGAGTGGAATGGAAGGGAAAGGAAAGGAATGGAATGGAATGCAATCCAATGGAATGGAAAGGAATGGAATGGAATGGCATGGAATGGAATAGAGTGGAGGGGAGTAGAGTGGAAAGGAGTAGAAAGGAGTGGAGAGGAGTGGAGTGGATTCGAGTGGAAAGGAATGGGACAGAATGGAATGGAATTCAGTGGATTGGAGTGGAGTGGAGTGGAATGGAATGAAATGGAACGGAAGGGAATGACATGCAATCGAATGCAAGGGAATGAAACAAATGGAATGCAACGGTATGGAGTGGAGTGGAGTGGAATGCACTGTTGTGTAATGAAGTAGAAAACAATGGAAAGCAGTGGAGTGGAATGGGACGGAATGGGATCCATTCAATTCATTCCATTCCACTCTACTCCTTTCCACTCCACTCCACCCCAGTCAATGCCTTTCTGCTTCATTCCACAACACTGCACTCCACTCCACTCAGTTCCATTCCATTCCATTTCATTCATTTCCATTAATATCCTTTCCATTCCATTCCATTCCATTCCATTGCTTTCCGTACCATTGATTGTATGCCATTAAAATCCCTTCCATTCCATTGCATTCAGTTTACTCCACTCCACTCCATTCCCTTCTACTCCATTCCACTACTCTGCACTCCACTCCACTACACTCTCCTCCACTCCACAGCTTTCTACTTCATTCCACTACCCTGCAATCCACTCCAATCCATTCCAATTCATGGTATTCCGTTCTGTTCCATTTCATTCCATTCCATTCCCTTCCCTTCCATTCCATTCCATTCCACTCTACTCCACTCCACTCCAATGAAATCCACTGCATTCCTCTCGATTTGTTTCCGTTCCTTTCCATTCTATTCCATTCCATTCCATTCCACACGAAACCATTCCACTCCACTGCATTCCACTCCACTAGACTCCATTCCATTCCTTCCCATTGCGAGTGCACTCCACTCCATTCCATTCAGTTCCATTCCATTCCATTCCATTCTATTCCTTTCCATTCCACTCCACTCCAATCCATTCCTTTATATTCCATTCCAACACACTGCTCTCCACTCCACTCCATTCCACTCCATTCCGCACCACTGCACTCCACTCAACACCATTCCTTTCCACTCCATTAAGCTAATCTGCACTCCACTGCACTCCACTCTTTCCATTCCATTCCATTCCATCCATTCCATTCCATTCCATTCCATTATTTCATTCCATTCCATTCCCTTCCCTTCCATTCCATTCCATTGCACTCCACTACACTCCGCTCCAATCCCCTGTATTCCATTCCATTGCATTCCATTCCATTCCATTCCATTCAACTCAATTACATTACATTCCACTACTCCCCACTCCTTTATACTCCACTCCATTCCTTTCCATCCCATTGAATTCCACTCCATTCCACTCCACTACACTCCACCCTACTCCACTCCATTCCGTTCTTTTGCATTCCACTACACTACACTCCATTCTTTTCCATTCCCTTCCACTCTAATCCTCTCTACTCCACTCCACTGCATTCCATTCCTTCGCATTCCCCTCCACTGCACTGCATACAATTCCTTTCCATTCCATTTCAGTCCATTCCTTTCCTTTCCACTCCACTCCCCTCCACTCCTCTCCTCTCCATTCCATTCCTTTCCATTCCACTCCTATCCATTCCAATCCATTGCGTTCCATTCCACTCCATTCCATTCCTATCCATTCCAATCCACTGTATTCCATTCCATTCCTTTCCATTGCATCCCATTCCATCTCTTTGCATTTCACTTGAATCCACTCTAGTCCACTCCACTCCAATCCACTCCATTCAATTCCTTCCAATTCCACTGCACTCCAGTCCATTCCACTCCATTCCATTCCATTGCATTCCACTCCACTCCACTCCCTTCCATTCCTATCTACTCCATTCCACTACACTGCATTCCTCTACATTTCATTACACTACACTACTCTCCTTTCCATTCGATTGCATTCTCTTCCATTCCATTCCAGCTGACTCCACTCCACTCCAATCCACTGCTAAACATTCCATCGGATTCAAATAAACTCGAATCCACTCCACTCCACGAAATTCCAATCCTTCCTGTTCAACTCATCTCCACTGAACTCCATTCCTTTCCATTCCTTTGCATTCCACTCCACGCCACTCTACTCCATTCCTTTCTACTCCATTCCACTACACTGCACTCCACTCCATATCATTCCATTCCATTCCTTTCCATTGCACTGCATTCAATTTCATTCCCTTGCATTCCATGGCATGCCATTCCAATCCACTCCAATCAACTGCATTCCATTCCATTCCATTGCATACCATCATATTCCATTCCACAAAGTTCCTTTCCAATCCATTCCACTCGAATCCAGTTTTCTCCACTCAACTCCACTCCATTCCATTCATTCCTATTCCATGCCGCTCCACTACGCTCCATTCCATTCCATTGAAATCCATTCCAATTCCATTCCATTCCACTCGAATCCACTGCACTCCACTCCATTCCCTTCCTTCCCATTCTACTATTCTCCACTCCATTCCATTCCATACCCCTCCACTCCAATTCACTGCATTCCATTCCATTGCATTGCATTCCTTTCCATTCCATTGAATTCCACAGCATTCCATTCCACTCCACTCCACTCCAATCCACTCCACTCCACTCCATTGAATTCTGTTCCATCAATTCCTTTCCTCTCCATTCCACTCCACTCCACTCAAATTCACTCCACTCCTCTCCAGTTAATTCCACTGCATTGCAGTCCATTCCAGTGCATTCCACTGCATTCCATTTCATTCCTTTCTGTCGACATGATCTCACTCTGTCACCCAGGCAATATTGCATTGGTATAATTACTATTAAGATTTTATTTCACCATTCCATTCCAGTCCCTTCCATTCCATTCCACACAATTCCACTGCTCTCCACTACATTGCATACAACACCACTCCACTACCCTCCACTCCATTCATTCCATTCTTTTCCGCTCCATTCCACTCCACTCTGCTATATTCCTTTCCGCTCCATTCCACTACACTTCACTCCATTCCACTTATTTCCATTACATGTCATTCCATTCCATACCATTCCGTCCCGTTGCTTTCCATTCCATTTTATTCCGTTCCGTTCCATTCCATTCTACTCGACCCCACTCCACTCTAATCCACTGCATTCCATTAAATTCCATTCCATTCCACTCAAATCCACTGCACTCCAATCCACTCCTCTCCAGTCCATTTCATTCCTTTCCTTTCCATTCCAGTCAACTCCACTCCATTCCAATCCATTCCTTTCTACTCAGTTCCAATACACTGTAGTCCACTCCACACCATTCCATTCCATTCCATTCCATTAGATTCCATTCCATTACATAATATTCCATTCGAGTCCATTCAATTCCATACCACTCCATTCCTCTCCATTCATTCCCATTCCACTCCACTCCAATCCACTCCATTCCATTCTATTCAACTCCTGTCTACTTCACTCCACTCCATTCCTTTCTTCTCCATTCCAGTACTCTGCAGTCCACTCCACTACATTCCATTCCATTCCATTCAATTGCATTCCATTCCATACCATTCCTTTCCACTACTTTCCACAACCATCTAATCCACTGCTTTCTGTTCTATTCCATTCCTTTCCAATCCACTCCAGTCCATTCCCTTCCATTACACTTGAATCCACTCCACTCGCCTCCATGCCACTGCATTCCATTCCATACCATTCCACTCCAATCCACTCCACTCCATTCCTTTCCATTCCATTACATTCCACTCCACTCCACTCCACTCAATTCCATTCCATTCCATCTGTTCCATTGCATTCCATTCCATTCCATTCCCTTGCATTCCAATCCTTTCTACCCCACTCCACTACCCGCCTGTCCACTGCATTCCATTCCATTCCATTCCATTTTATTCCATGGCTTTCCATTCCTCTCAAATCCAATCTAAACCACTCCACTCAACTCCATTCCATTCCTTACCATTCCACTCCACTCGCCTCCATGCCACTGCATTCCATTCCTTCCCATTCCACTCCACTCCACTCCACTCCATTCCTTTCCATTCCACTACATTGCACTCCACTCCACTTAATTCCATTCCATTCCATTCTGTTCCATTGAATTCCATTCCATTCCATTCCCTTTCATTCCAATCCTTTCTGCCCCACTCCCCTCCCCTCCAGTCCACTGCATTCCGTTCCATTCCATTCCATACCATTCCATTCCATTCCATTCCATTCCATTCCATTCCATTCCATTCCATTCCATGCTATTTCATTTTATTCCATTTCTTTCCATTCCTCTCAAATCCACTCTAATCCACTCCACTCCAATCAACTCCATTCCATTCCTTCCCATTGCACTCCACTCTCTCCGCCCTCTTCCATTCCATTCCATTCCATTCCATTCCAATTCCTTCAATTCCATTCCATTCCATTCCATTCCAATCCAATACAATCCGCTGAATTCCACTCCATTCCACTCCACTACAATCCGCTGCATTCCATTCCATTCCATTCCACTCAAATCCACTCTGCTCCACTCAACTCGAATCCACTGCACTCCATTAAATTCTTTCCCATTCTCCTCTACTCCATTCCATTCCATTCCCTTAAATTTCAATCTCCTCCATACTACTGCATTCCACTCCATTCTTGTCTTCTCCATTCCACTAAACCGAACTCCACTCCACTCCATTCCATTCCATTCCATTACTTTCCATTCGGTTCCATTCCGATCAATTGCATTGCATTCCATTCCATTTCTTTCAATTCCATTCCAGTCCACTCCAATCCACTTCACTCCAATTGACTGCATTCCAATGCATTCCTTTCCATTCCATTCCGTTGCATTCCATTCCATTCCCTTCCAATAGAATCCACTCCACTCATTCAACTCCACTCCATTCCATTCCTTCCCATTCTACTCCTCCACTCCACTCCATTGCATTCCATTCAATTACATTACATTCCACTCCACTCTTCTCCCCTCCTTTCCTTTCTACTACATTCCCCCAAACTGAACTCCACTCCATTCCATTCCATTCCATTCCTTCCATTGAATTTCTTCACTTTCTATTCCATTCCATTCCCTTCCACTTTCATCGACTCCAGTCATTCCAATCAACTCCATTCCTTTCCTTCCCATTCTACTCCACGACATTCCAAACCATTCCATTCCATTCCATTCCATTCCATTACGTAACATTAAATTCTTTTCCATTGCATTGCATTCCCTTCAATGCCATTCCATTCCACTCCACTGCAATCCAATCCACTGCATTCCGTTCCTTTCCATTCTCTTACACTCAAATCCACTCCACTCACTTCACTCCTTTACATTCCATTATTTCCCATTATTCTCCACTCCACTCCATTCCATTCCATTGCATTCCATTCTTTTCCATTGGACTTCACTCCACTCCACTCCTCTACATTCCCTTCTTCTCCATTGCACTACACTGCAGTCCACTCCACTCCATTCCATTCCATTTTATACCATTCCCTTCCATTCCATGACATTCCACTTCACTCCACTCAACTCCAATACTCTGAATTCCAATCCCTTCCTTTCCTTTCCATTTGAATCCAATCTATTGCCCTCCAATCCACTCCAGTCCACACCACTACCTTCCATTCCTTCCCATTCCACTCCAATCCACCCCACTCCATTCAATTCCATTCCATTCCACTGCATTCCTCTCAACTCCACTCCATTCTTTTCTACTATCTTCCATTATACTGTACTCAATTCCACTCCATGCCACTGCACTCCATTCCATTCCATTCCATTCCATTCCAATCCATTCCATTCCATTCCATTCCACTCCACTTCACTCCCATACACTACATTCGATTTCATTTCATTCCGTTCCATTCCATTCCCTCCAACTCAAAACCACTCCACTCACTCAATTCCATTCCATTCCTTCCCATTCTGCTCCTCTCCATTCCATTCCATTCTTCCATTCCATTCCATTCCATTCCATTCATTCCATTCCATTCCATTCCATTCCAATCCATTCCATTTCCATTTCATTCCATTCCATTCCATTCCACTGTGCTGCACTCCATTTCAATCCACTGCATTCCATTCCATTCTGTTCGAATTCTCTCTCACCCACTCCACCCCACTCCTCTCCACTCCACTCCACTCCATTCCATTCCATTCCCATCCCTTCCACTCCACTCCTTTCCACTCCACTACCTTCCTTTCTACTGCATTCCAATACAGTGCAATCCACTCCACTCCTTTCCATTCCATTCCATTCCAATACATTCCACTGCATTCCATTCCATTCTGTTCGAATTTTCTCTCACCCACTCCACCCCACTCCTCTCCACTCCACTCCACTCCATTCCATTCCATTCCCATCCCTTCCACTCCACTCTTTTCCACTCCACTACCTTCCTTTCTACTGCATTCCACTACAGTGCAATCCACTCCACTCCATTCCATTCCATTCAATTCCAATCCATTCCATTGCATTCCATTGCATTCTCTTCCATTCCATTAAATTCCATTCCATTGCATTTTATTCCATTCCATTCCATTCCATTCCAATCCATTCCATTGCATTCTGTTCCATTCCATTAAATTCCATTCCATTGCATTCTATTCCATTCCTTTCTATTCCACTCCATTCCACTCCATACGAATCCACTATATTCAGTTCCGTTCATTTCCGTTCCATTCCATTCCATTACACTCTAATCTCCTCTGCTCCTCTCCACTTAACTCCTTTCCACTCCGTTCCATTCCTTCCCATTCCACTCCACTCCATTCCATTCAATTCCATTCCATTCCAGTCCAGTCCATTCCACTCCACTCCACTCTCTTCATTTCTATTCAATTCCACTACACTGCACTCCAGTGCACTCCATTCCATTCCATTCCTTTCCATTCCATTCCATTACATTTCTTTCCATTCCTTTACATTCCACTACATACCACAGCACTCCAATCCACTACATTCAATTCTACTCCATTCCTTTCCTATTGACTCCAATCCATTCCATTCTATTCCATTCCTCTTAAATCCAATCTACTTCAATCCACTGTATTCCATTCCTTCCTATTCCACTCCATTCCATTCCATTCCATTCCATTCCCTTCCAGTCCATTCCATTCCATCCCATTCCATTCCTCTCCACTCCACTCCATTCCTTTCTACTCCATTCCTCTACAATGCACTCCACTCCACTCCTTTCAATTCCATTCCATTCTATTCCTTTCCATTGCATTTCATTCCATTCCCTTCCCTTCCATTCCATTCCTCTCCACTCCACTCTATTCCACTGCATTCCATTCCATTTTAATCCATTCCTTTCAATTCCTCTCAAATCCACTCCACCGCACCCCACTCAACTCCATTACTTTCCACCCCATACCACTTCACTGCACTCCATTGCACTGCAGTCAATTCCATTCCATTCTGTTTCATTTCGTTCCATTGCATTCAATTCTATTCCATTCCTTTCCATTCCATTCCTTTCCTCGCCACTCCACTCCATTCCAATCCACTGCATTGCATTCCATTCCACTCGAGTCAACTCCGTTCCACTCCAGTCAACTCCACACCACTCCATTGAAATCCATTCCATTCCATCCCATTCGACACCACTCCCCTCCAATCCATTCCATTGCATTCCATTCCACTCCAGTCCACTCTGCTCCACACCATTCCTTTCTAATCCATTCCACTACACTGCAGTCCACTCTATTCAATTCCATTCCATTCTGTTCAATTCCATTCCATTCCATTGATTGTATTACATTCCAATCCCTTTCATTTCATTTCATTCCATTCCATTCCTTTGGTTGTATGCCATTCAAATCCCTTCCATTCCTTTCCATTCCACTCCTCTCCATTCGACTTTGATCCACTGCATTCCATTCCATTCCATTAGAATCGAATCCTCTCTACTCCTCTCCACTTGACTCCTCTCCATTCCATTCCATTCTTTCCCATTCCACTCCATTCCATTCCATTCCATTTCTTGCCATTCCATTCTATTCCTTTCCATTCCAGTCCAGTTCATTCCACTCCTCTCCACTCCACTCCATTCCTTTCTACTCGGTTCCACTACACATCATTCCACTCAACTCCATTCCATTCGATTCCATTCCATTCCATTCCATTCCATTCCATTCCATTCCATTCCATTCGGTTGTCTTCCGTTCCGTTCCATTGGATTGCATTCCATTTCATTTCCTTCCATTCCACTCCACTCCATTCCACTTCACTCTTATCAACTGCATTTCATTCCATTCCTTTCCATTGCATTGCATTCCACTCGAGTCCACTCCATTCACTCTACTCACTTCATTCCATTCCTACCCATTCTACTCCACTTCACTCCATTCCATACCATTGCATTCCATTCCATTCCTCTCTGTTCTCCTCCATTCCTTTCTGCTACATTCCAGTACACTGCACTCTACTCCACTCCATTCCATTCCATTACTTTGCATTCCATTCCATTCCATTCAATTCTTTTGCATTGCATTGCATTCAATTCCATTCCATTCCTTTCTATTCTATTCCATTCCATTCCAATCCACTCCACTGCAGTTTTCTACCATCCAATCCACTGCATTCCATTCGATTGCACTCCATTCCTATCCTATCCATTCCATTGCATTCCTTCCATTCCACTCGAATCCACTCTACTCCACTCCGCTTCACTCCATTCCATTCCTTCCCATTCCACTCCACTTCACTCCATTCCTTTCGATTCCATTCCATTGCATTACACTCCACTACACTGGACTCCAATCAACTCCTTTCCATTCCATTCCATTCCATTATATTTGAATCCACTCTCCTGCACTCCACTCCACTCCATTCCATTCCTGTCCATCCCACTCCATTCCTCTCCATTCCTTTCTACTGCATTGCACTACACTTCATTCCACTCCAATCCATTCCATTCCATTCCATTCCACTCCATTCCATTCCTTTCCATTCCCTTCCATTCCATTCCATTCCTGTCCACTCCACTGCACTCTAATCCACTGAATTGAATTCCATTCCATTGAATTCCTTTCGTATCCTCTCCACTCCACTCCACTCCACTCCATTCCTTCCCATTCAACTCCCCTCCACTCCACTCCATTCCATTCCTTTCTTCTCCATTCCACTACACTCATCTCTACTAGAATTCACTGCATTCCCTTCCATTCCATTGCATTCCTTTCCATTCCATTCCACTGCATTTTTATCCATTCCTTTCCATTCCATTCCCATCCATTCCATTCCATTCCAATCCATTCCTTTCAATTCCATACCATTCCATTTCATCCATTCTATTTCATTCCATTCTATTCAACTACATTCCACTCCTAACGAATCCACTGTTTTCAGTTCCATTCCTTTCGAGTCCATTCCATTCCATTCCATTCCGTACCATTCCATTGCATCCCTTCTATTCCATTCCATTCTATTAAACTACATTCCACTCCCCACGAATCCACTGTTTTCAATTCCATTCGTTTCGAGTCCATTCCATTCCATTCCATTCCAGTCCACTCCTCTCCAATCCACTGCATTGCATTCCATTCCATTACACACGAATCCTCTCTGCTTCTCCCCAATCGACTCTTCTCCACTCCCATCCGTTCCTTCACATTCCAATCCATTCCATTCCATTACATTACATTACCTAACATTAAATTCCGTTCCATTGTATTGCATTCCCTTCAATGCCATTCCATTCCACTCCACTCCAATCCAATCCACTGCATTCCATTTTATTCCATTCTCTTACACTCAAATCCACTTCACTCACTTCACTCAATTATATTCCATTATTTCCCATTATTCTCCACTCCACTCCATTCCATTCCATTGCATTCCATTCCTTTCCATTGGACTTCACTCCACTCCACTCCTCTACATTACCTTCTACTCCATTGCACTACACTGCACTCCACTCCACTCCATTCCATTCCATTTAATTCCATTCCATGACATTCCACTTCACTCCACTCCACTCCAATACACTGAATTCCAATCCCTTCCTTTCCTTTCCATTTGAGTCCAATCTATTGCCCTCCAATCCACTCCACTCCACACCACTACCTTCCATTCCTTCCCATTCCACTCCAATCCACCCCACTCCATTCATTCCATTCCATTCCACTGCATTCCTCTCAACTCCACTCCATTCTTTTCTACTATCTTCCATTACACTGTACTCAATTCCCCTCCACGTCACTACACTCCATTCCATTCCATTCCATTCCATTCCATTCCATTCCATTCTGTTCCATGCCATTCCACTCCACTACACTCCATTCTCTTCCCTTCCACTCCATTCCAATCCATTCCACTCCACTCCAATCCATTCCTTTCTACTCCATTCCACTACAATGCACCCCACTCCATTCCATTCCATTCCTTTCCATTCCATTCCAATCCATTCCATTCCATTCCATTCCACTCCACTTCACGCCAATCCACTACATTTGATTTCATTTCATTCCGTTCCGTTCCATTCCCTCCCACTCAAAACCACTCCAATCACTCAACTCCATTCCATTCCTTCCCATTCTGCTCCTCTGCATTCCATTCCGTTCCATTCCATTCCTTTCCATTTCATTCCTTTCCATTTCATTCCATTCCATTCCATTCCATTTCATTCCATTCCATTCCATTCCACTGTGCTATGCTCCATTTCAATCCACTGCATTCCATTCCATTCTGTTCGAATTCTCTCTCACCCACTCCACTCCACTGCTCTCCACTCCACTCCATTCCATTCCATTCCCATCCCTTCCACTCCACTCCTTTCCACTCCACTACCTTCCTTTCTACTGCATTCCACTACAGTGCAATCCACTCCACTCCATTCCTTTCCATTCCATTCCATTCCAATCCATTCCATTGCATTCCATTGCATTCTGTTCCATTCCATTAAATTCCATTCCATTGCATTTTATTTCATTCCATTCTAATCCATTCCATTGCATTCCATTGCATTCTGTTCCATTCCATTAAATTCCATTCCATTGCATTCTATTCCATTCCTTTCCATTCCACTACATTCCACTCCACACGAATCCACTATATTCAATTCCGTTTGTTTGTGTTGTATTCCATTCCATTCCATTACACTCGAATCTTCTCTGCTCCTCTCCACTTAACTCCTCTCGACTCCGTTCCATTCCTTCCCATTCCGCTCCACTCCATTCCATTCAATTCCATTCCATTCCAGTCCAGTCCATTCCACTCCACTCCACTCTCTTCATTTCTATTCAATTCCACTACACTGCACTCCAATGCACTCCATTCCATTCCATTCCATTCCTTTCCATTCAATTCCATTCCATTCCATTGCATTTCTTTCCATTCCTTTACATTCCACTACATACCACAGCACTCCAATCCACTACATTCAATTCTACTCCATTCCTTTCCTATCGACTCCAATCCATTCCATTCCATTCCATTCCTCTTAAATCCAATCTACTCCAATCCACTATATTCCATTCCTTCCTATTCCACTCCATTCCATTCCATTCCATTCCCTTCCAGTCCATTCCATTCCATCCCAGTCCATTCCTCTCCACTCCACTCCATTCCTTTCTACTCCATTCCACTACAATGCACTCCCCTCCACTTTTTTCAATTCCATTCCATTCTATTCCTTTCCATTGCATTTCATTCCTTTCCCTTTCATTCCATTCCATTCCACTCCACTCCACTCCATTCCACTGCATTCCATTCCATTTTAATCCATTCCTTTCAATTCCTATCAAATCCACTCCACCGCACCCCACTCAACTCCATTACTTTCCACCCCATACCACTTGACTGCACTCCAGTGCACTGCAATCAATTCCATTCCATTATGTTTCATTCCGTTCCATTGCATTCAATTCTATTCCATTCCTTCCCATTCCATTCCTTTCCTCGCCACTCCACTCCACTCCATTCCACTGCATTGCATTCCATTCCACTCGAGTCAACTCCGTTCCACTCCAGTCAACTCCACACCACTCCATTCCAATCCATTCCACTCCACTCCAATCCATTCCTTTCTACTCCATTCCACTACAATGCACCCCACTCCATTCCACTCCATTCCTTTCCATTCCATTCCAATCCATCCATTCCATTCCATTCCACTCCACTTCACTCCAATCCACTACATTCGATTTCATTTCATTCCGTTCCATTCCATTCCTTCCCACTCAAAACCACTCCACTCACTAAACTCCATTCCTTTCCTTCCCATTCTGCTCCTCTCCATTCCATTCCATTCCATTCCATTCCATTCCATTCCATTCCATTCCATTCCACTGTGCTACGCTCCATTTCAATGCACTGCATTCCATTCCATTCTGTTTGAATTCTCTCACCCACTCCACCCCACTCCTCTCCACTCCACTCCACTCCATTCCATTCCATTCCCATCCCTTCCACTCCACTCCTTTCCACTCCACTACCTTCCTTTCTACTGCATTCCACTACAGTGCAATCCACTCCACTCCATTCCATTCCATTCCATTCCATTCCAATCCATTCCATTGCATTCCATTGCATTCTGTTCCATTCCATTAAATTCCATTCCATTGCATTTTATTCCATTCCATTCCATTCCATTCCAATCCATTCCATTGCATTCCACTGCATTCTGTTCCATTCCATTAAATTCCATTCCATTGCATTCTATTCCATTCCTTTCTATTTCACTACATTCCACTCCACACGAATCCACTATATTCAATTCCGTTCGTTTCTGTTCTATTCCATTCCATTCCATTACACTCGAATCTTCTCTGCTCCTCTCCACTTAACTCCTCTCGACTCTGTTCCATTCCTTCCCATTCCGCTCCACTCCATTCCATTCAATTCCATTCCAGTCCAGTCCGTTCCACTCCACTCCACTCCACTCTCTTCATTTCTATTCAATTCCACTACACTGCACTCCAATGCACTCCATTCCATTCCATTCCATTCCTTTCCGTTCAATTCCATTCCATTCCATTGCATTTCTTTCCATTCCTTTACATTCCACTACATACCACAGCACTCCAATCCACTACATTCAATTCTACTCCATTCCTTTCCTATCGACTCCAATCCATTCCATTCCATTCCATTCCTCTTAAATCCAATCTACTCCAATCCACTATATTCCGTTCCTTCCTATTCTACTCCATTCCATTCCATTCCATTCTCTTCCAGTCCATTCCATTCCATCCCATTCCATTCCTCTCCACTCCACTCCATTCCTTTCTACTCCATTCCTCTACAATGCACTCCCCTCCACTTTTTTCAATTCCATTCCATTCTATTCTTTTCCATTGCATTTCATTCCATTCCCTTTCATTCCATTCCATTCCATTCCACTCCACTCCATTCCACTGCATTCCATTCCATTTTAATCCATTCCTTTCAATTCCTCTCAAATCCACTCCACCGTACCCCACTCAACTCCATTACTTTCCACCCCATACCACTTAACTGCACTCCAGTGCACTGAAATCAATTCCATTCCATTCTGTTTCATTCCGTTCCATTGCATTCAATTCTATTCCATTCCTTTCCATTCCATTCCTTTCCTCGCCACTCCACTCCACTCCAATCCACTGTATTGCATTCCATTCCACTCGAGTCAACTCCGTTCCACTCCAGTCAACTCCACACCACTCCTTTGAAATACATTCCATTCCATCCCATTCAACACCACTCCCCTCCAATCCATTCCATTGCATTCCATTCCACTCCAGTCCACTCTGCTCCACACCATTCCTTTCTAATCCATTCCACTACACTGCAGTCCACTCTATTCAATTCCATTCTATTCTGTTCAATTCCATTCCATTCCGTTGATTGTATTACATTCCAATCCCTTCCATTTCATTCCATTCCATTCCATTCCGTTCCATTGGTTGTATGCCATTCAAATCCCTTCCATTCCTTTCCATTCCACTCCTCTCCATTCAACTTCGATCCACTGCATTCCATTCCATTCCATTAGACTCGAATCCTCTCTACTCCTCTCCACTTGACTCCTCTCCATTCCATTCCATTCCTTCCCATTCCACTACATTCCATTCCATTCCTTTCCATTCCATTCTATTCCGTTCCTTTCCAGTCCAGTTCATTCCACTCCTCTCCACTCCACTCCACTCCATTCCTTTCTACTCGGATCCACTACACTCCACTCCACTCAACTCCATTCCATTCCATTCCATTTGGTTGTCTTCCTTTCCGTTCCATTGAATTGCATTCCATTTCATTTCCTTCCTTCCCACTCCACTCCATTCCACTTCACTCTTATCAACTGCATTTCATTCCATTCCTTTCCATTGCATTGCATTCCACTCGAGTCCACTCCATTCACTCTACTCACTTCATTCCATTCCTTCCCATTCTACTCCACTTCACTCCATTCCATACCATTGCATTCCATTCCATTCCTCTCTGTTCTCCTCCATTCCTTTCTGCTACATTCCAGTACACTGCACTCTACTCCACTCCATTCCATTCCATTACTTTGCATTCCATTCCATTCCATTCAATTCTTTTGCATTGCATTGCATTCAATTCCATTCCATTCCTTTCTATTCCATTCCGTTCCAATCCACTCCACTGCACTTTTCTCCCCTCCAGTCCACTGCATTCCATTCGATTCCACTCCATTCCTATCCTATCCATTCCATTGCATTCCATTCCATTCCACTCGAATCCACTCTACTCCACTCCACTTCACTCCATTCCATTCCTTCCCATTCCACTCCACTTCACTCCATTCCTTTCGATTCCAATCCATTGCATTACATTCCACTACACTAGACTCCAATCAAATCCATTCCATTCCATTCCATTCCATTATACTCGAATCCATTCTTCTGCCCTCCACTCCACTCCATTCCATTCCTGTCCATCCCACTCCATTCGTCTCCATTCCTTTCTACTGCATTGCACTACACTGCAATCCACTCCAATCCATTCCATTCCATTTCATTTTATTCCATTCCTTTCCTTTCCTTTCCATTCCATTCCATTCCTGTCCACTCCACCGCACTCTAATCCACTGAATTGCATTCCATTCCATTGAATTCCTTTTGAATCCTCTCCACTGCACTCCATTTAATTCCTTCCCATTCAACTCCACTCCACTCCACTCCATTCCATTCCTTTCTTCTCCATTCCACTACACTCATCTACTAGAATTCACTGCATTCCATTCCATTCCATTGCATTCCATTCCATTCCATTCCACTGCATTTTTATCCATTCCATTCCATTCCATTCCTATCCATTCCATTCCATTCCAATCCATTCCATTCCATTCCATACCATTCCATTGCCTCCATTCTATTCCATTCCATTCTATTCAACTACATTCCACTCCTCACGAATCCACTGTTTTCCATTCCATTCCTTTCGAGTCCATTCCATTCCATACCATTCCATTGCATCCATTCTATTCCATTCCATTCTATTCAACTACATTCCACTCCCCACGAATCCACTGTTTTCAATTCCATTCCTTTCGATTCAGTTCCGTTCCATTCCATTCCACTCCACTCCTCTCCAATCCACTGCATTGCATTCCATTCCATTACACTCGAATCCTCTCTGCTTCTCCCCCATCGACTCTTCTCTACTTCCATCCATTCCTTCACATTCCACTCCATTCCATTCCATTCCTGTCCATTCCACTACACTCCACTACAATCCATTTCTTTCTAATCCTTTCCATTGCATTGCAGTCCCCTCCTCTCCATTCCATTCCAATCCATTCCATTCCATTCCATTCCACACTAATCTTCTCTATCACTCTCCACTCCACTCCTCTTCACTCCACTCCATCTATTTCATTCCTTTCCATTGCATTCCAATCCATTCCATTCCATTTCATTCAATTCCACTCCACTCCATTCATTTCTACTCACTCCACTACACTGCATTCCCCTCCACTTCATTCGATTCCATTCCATTCCATTGCGTTGCATTGCATTCCATTTTATTCCATTCCCGTCCATTCCATTTCATTCCACTCGACTCCTTTATACAGCAATCCACAGCATTCCATTCCATTCCATTCCATTCCTTTGCATTCCACTATAAACCACGTCACTCCGCTCCAGTCCACTACATTGCATTCCTTGTTATTCTACTCCACTTCACTCCATTCCTTTCCATTCCATTCCATTCCATTCCAATCTTCTCCACTCCAATCCTTTCTACTACATTCAAGTACACTACACTTCTCTCCATTCCATTCCATTCCATTCCATTCCATTCCATTTTTCCATTCCACTCCATTGCATTGCCTTCCATTCCATTCGATTCCCTTCCATTCCATTCCATTCCATTCCATTCCACTACACTCCACTCCGCTTCACTCCATTCCACTGCATTCCATTCGATTCCATTCCATTCCTTTACATTCCATTCCCTTCCATTCCACTCGACTGCACTCCACTGCACTCCACTCAACTCCATTCCTCTCCATTCCATTACTTTCCTTTCCACAGCACTCCACACCTTTCATTCCATTCCATTCCAGTCCACTCCACTCCATTCCTTTCAACTCCATTAAACCACACTGCTCTCCCCTCCACTCCATTCCATTCTATAGCATTCCATTCCCTTCCACTGCATTCCAATCTATTCCATTCCCTTCCATTCCTTTCCATTCCACTCCACTTCACTCCATTCCAATACACTGAATTCCATTCCATTCCATTCAATTCCACTCAAATCCACTACAATCTATCTGACTCCACGTCACTGCATTCCACTGCACTGCACTAAACCCCATTCCTTTCTACTCCATTCCACTCCACTCCACTCTGTTCCATTCCATTCCATTCCATTCCATTCCATTCCATTCCATTCCATTCCTTTCCATTCCATTTCATTCCACTGCTTTCCATTCAATTCCATTCCTTTACCTTCCATTCCATTCCATTCCACTCCACTGCAGTCCACTCTAATCCGCTGAATTCTATTCCAATCCATTCTGTTTCATTCAATTCCACTCCTTCCCTTCCACCCGAATGCACTCTAATACACTCCACTCAACCAAACTCCACTCCTCTACTTTCCATTTCTCTCTCATCCATTCTAATCCATTCCGTTTCATTCAATTCCATTCCTTCCATTCCACTCGAATGCACTCTAATCCACTCCACTCAACTAAACGCCACTTCTCTACTTTCCATTTCTTTCTCATCCATTCCACTCCATTCCACTCCACTCCATTCCTTTCTACTCCATTCCTCTACACTTCACTCCACTCCAATCCATTTGTTTCCATTCCATTCCACTGCATTCAATTCCATTCCATTCCTTTCCATTAATTCCACAAACACAACCCCAATCCAATCCAAAGCGTTCCATTCCATTACATTACATTACATTACATTACATTACATTTGTCTCAAATCCACTGTACTCCACTCCTCTCCATTCCATTGCATTCCATTCCGTTGCATTCCATACCATTGCTTTCCATTCCATTCCATTCCATTCCACTTGAATCCACTCTACTACACACCACTACACTCCATTCCCTTCCTTACCTTTCCCCTCAACCCCTCTCAACTGCAATCCATTCCATTCCATTCCACTCCATTCCATTCCTTTCCAACCCACTCCACTCCACTCCAATCCACTGCATTCCATTCCATTCCATTCCTTTAAAATCCATTCCACTCCAGTCCATTCTACTCCACTGCATCCACTCCACTCCACTGCAATCTATTGCATTCTCTCCCATTCCACTCCACTCCACTCCCTTCCATTTCATTGCATTCTTTTCAACTCCACCCGAATCCACTCCTCTCCACTCCATTCGTTTCAACTCCCTTCCTCTACAATGCACTCCATTCCATTCCTTTCCAGTCCGTTCCTTTCCATTCCATTGCATTCCACATCATTCCATTCACTTTCATTCTATTCCATTCTACTCGACTCCACTCGATTCCACTCTGATCCACTGCATTCCATTCTGGTCCATATTTTTCTATTCCATTCCATTCCACTCGAATCCTCTCTAATCCATTCCCCTGCACTCCATTCCATTCTTTCCCATTCCACTCCAGGTCACTCAATTAGATTCTGTTCCATTCCATTCCCTTCCATTCCATTCCATTCCATTCCATTCTACTCCATTCCTTTCTACTCCATTCTACTATGCTGCATTCCACTCAATACACTTCCATTCCCTTCCATTGCATTCCATTTCCTACCATTGTATTCCATTCCAATCCACTCCACTCCATTCCACTGCATTCCATTCCATTCCATTCCATTCCAAACCACTCTCCTCCACCACTCCAATCCACTCCACTTCACTCCATTTCATTCCTTCCTATTCCACTACATGCCACTCCATTCCATTCCTTCCTATTCCACTCCACGCCACACCATTTGATTGAGTTCCTTTCCAGTCCATTCAATTCCTCTCCTCTCCACTCCACTCCATTCGTTTCTACTACCTTCATCCACACTGCAATCCACTCCACTCCATTCTATTCCCTTCCATTCCATTCAGTTCCATTGCATTCCATAGCAGTCCATTCCCTTCCATTCTATTCCATTCGACTCCACTCCACTGCACTCCTATCAGCTGCATCCCATTCCATTAAATTGCATTCTTTTCTACTCGAATGCACTCTACTCCACAGCACTCAACTCCATACTATTCCTTCCAATTCCACTCTACTCCACTTCATGACATTCCATTCCATTCCATTCCATTCCATTCCATTCTATTCCATTCCATTCCATTCCATTTTACTCCACTCCACTACACTCCATTCCTTTCTACTCAATTCCACTACAGTGAACTCCACTGTACTCCATTCCAATCTGTTACTTTCCATTCCATTACATTGCATTCCATACCTTTCCTTTCCATTCCTTTCCATTCCACTCCACTGCACTCCAATCCACTGCATTCCATTCCAGTCCATTCCACTCAAATCCAATCTACTTAACTCCACTCAACTGCAGTCCACTCCATTCCATTCCTTGCCATTCCACTCCACTCCATTCCATTCCATTCCATTCCATTCCTTTCCATTCCATTGCATTCCATTCCATTCCATTCCTTTCCATTCCTTACCACTCCACTCCATTGCACTCCACAATACTCCACTCCATTCCAGTCCACTCGAATCCACTCCACTTAACTCCACTCGACTGCAGTCCACTCCATTCCTTTCCTTGCCATTTCACTACACTCGATTCCATTCCATTCCATTCCATTCCATTCCATTCCATTCCATTCCATTCCATTCCATTCCATTCCTTTCCATTCCACTCCACTCCATTCCACTCGAAAACACTCCAGTCCATTTCTTTCTACTCTATTCAACTACACTGAACTCCACTAGATTCCATTCCATTTCATTCCATTCCATTCCATTCCATTCCATTCCATTCCATTCCATTCCATGGTATTGCTTTCCATTTGATTCCCTCCCATTCCATTCCATTACACTCAACTCCACTTCACTCCAATCCACTGCATTCCATTACATTACATTCCACTCGAATCCACTCTAACCGACTCAACCCCACTCCACTCAATTCCAGTCCACTCTACTCAATTTCATTCCTTTCCATTCCACTAAACTCTGCTCATCTCCATTCCATTCCTTTCCATTTCATTCCATTCCACTCCACTCCACTCTACTACATTCCACTCCACTACACTCCATTCCGTTCTACTCCATTCCAATCCATTGCACTCCATTCCCCTCCATTATATTTCATTCCATACTATTCCATTCCCTTCCATTCCTTTCCTTTCAACTCAACTCATATCCTCTCCAATCCACTGCATTCCATTCAATTCCTTTTGATTCCATTCCATTCCAGTAGAATCCACTCTACTGGACTCTACTCCACTCCACTCCACTCCATTCCATTTCTTCCCATTCTACTCTACTCCACTCCACTCCACTCCACTCCATTCCATTCCATTCCATTCCATTCCATTCATTCCTCTCCACTCCACTCCACTCCAGTCCTTTCTTCTCCATTCCACTACTCTGCATTCCACTCAATACAGTTCCTTTCCCTTCCATTGCATTCCATTTCCTACCATTCTATTCCATTTCACTCCACTGCACTCCAATCCACTGCATTCCATTAAATTCCATTCCATTCATTTCCATTCCATTCCTTTCAACTCCAATCCACTCTCCTCCACTCCACCCCAGTCCACTCCACACCACTCCATTCCATTCTTTCCCATTCCATACCATTCCATTCTATTCCATTCCATTTTTTCCGTTCCATTCCATTCCATTCCATTCCATACCATTACAATCCACTCCACTCCACTGCATTCCTTTCAACTTCATTGCATTACAATGCACTCCTTTCCACTCCATAGCATTCCATTCATTCTCTTTCTGTTCCTTTGCATTCCATTTCATTCTATTCCCTTCCATTATATTGCATTCCAATTCAATGCATGACACTCTAATCCACTGCATTCCATTCCATTCCTTTCCATTCCATTCCATAACATTCCTTTCCATTCCACTCGAATCCATTCTTCTGGACTCCACTTCACTCCACTACAATCCACTCTTTTCCATTCCCTCCCATTCCACTTCAATCCATTCCACTATATAACATTTGAATCCTTTCCATTTCACTCCACTCCACTGCATTCCTTTCTACTGCACTGTACCACACTGCACTCCACTCTGCTCCATTTCAAAAAACTCTATTCCTTTAAGTTCCTTGCATTCCATGTCATTCCATTCCCTTACATTCCATTTCAATCCACTATAATACAATCCACTGAATTCTATTCCATTCCCTTCCTTTGTACTCGAATCCACCCTACTAAACTCGACTCCACACCTCTCCATTCCTTTCTACTGCATTCCTCTATACTTCACTCCACTCTAATCCATTTCTTTCCATTCCATTCCATTGCATTGCATTCCATTCATTCCGCCAACACAACTCCACTGCAATCCAAAGCGTTCCATTCGATTCCATTCCATTCCATTCCATTCCATTCCATTCCATTTCATTCCATTTCTCTCGAATCCACTGTACTCCACTCCTCTCCATTCCATTCCATCCCATTACAATCCACTGCACTCCACTGCATTCCTTTCAACTTCATTGAACTACAATGCACTCCTTTACACTCCATGGCATTCCATTCATTTCCTTTCCGTTCCTTTGCATTCCATTTCATTCTATTCCCTTCTATTACATTATATTCCAATTCAATGCACTACACTCTAATCTACTTCATTCCATTCCATTCCTTTCAATTGCATTCCATAACATTCCATTACATTCCACTCGAATCCATTCTTCTAGACTCCACTTCACTCCACTACAATCCACTCTATTCCGTTCCCTCCCATTCCAGTTCAATACACTCCACTATATGCCATTTCAATCCTTTCCATTTCACTCCACTCCACTGCATTCCTTTCTACTGCACTGCACTACACTGCACTCCACTCCACTCCATTTCATAAAACTCGATTCCTTTACGTTCCATTACATTCCATTTCATTCCATTTCACTCCACTCCAATACAATCCACTGCATTCCATTTCATTCCCTTCCTTTCCACTCGAATCCACTCTACTCCACTCCACTCCACTCCATTACTTTCTTCTGCATTCCTCTACACTTCACTCCACTCCAATCCATTTCTTTCCATTCCATTCCATTGCATTCCATTCCATTCATTCCAACAACACAACCCCACACCAATCCACAGCGTTCCATTCCATTCCATTCCGTTCCATTCCATTCCATTTCTCTCAAATCCACTGTACTCCACTTCTCTCCATTCCATTGCATTCCATTCCATTGCATTCCATATCATTGCTTTCCATTCCATTCCGCTCCACTTGAATCCACTCTAGTACACTCCACTCCATTCTATTCCCTTCCTTACCTTTCCACTCAACCACACTCTACTCCAATCCATCACATTCCATACTATTCCAATCCATTCCTCTCCACTCCTATCCACTGCATTCAATTTCGTTCCATTCCATTCAAATCCATTCCACTCCAATGCATTCTACTCCACTCAAATCCACTCCAATCCTCTGCACTCCATTCCATTCCATCCCATTCCACTTCACTCCACTCCACTCCCTTCCATTTATTTGCATTCTTTTCCACTCCACACGAATCCAGTCCTCTCCAATCCATTTGTTTCAACTCCCTTCCTCTACACTGCTCTCCATTCCATTCATTTCCATTCCGTTCCATTCCATTCCTTTGCACTCCACTCCACTCCCTTCCTATCTACTCCTTTCCAACAGACTGCAATCCACTCGTCTCCATTCCATTCCATTCAATTCCGTTTCAATCCATTCCATTCCATTGCATTCCATTCCATTGCAATCCCTTCCATTCCATTCAATTCCACTCTACTCCGCTCCACTCCAATCAACTGCATTCCATTCCATTACATCACATTCCACTCCAATCCTCTCTACTCCCCTCCACACCACTCCACAACACTCCACTCAATTACTTTCCTGCGCATTCTACTCCTCTCCACTCCACTCCATTGCATTCCCCTCCTTTCCACTCACCTTCACTCCATTCTAATCCACTCCACTCCATATATTTCTATTTCATTCCACTACAATGCACTCCTCGCCACTCCATTCCATTCCATTCCATTCCACTGGAATCCACTGCATTCCACTCCATTCCATTCCATTCCACTCAAGTGAACTCTACTCACCTCCACCCCACTCCACTCCACTCCACTCCTTTTCATTCCTACCCATTCCACTCCACTCCACTCCATTCCATTCCACTCGGATCTACTCCACTCAACTCCATTCCATTGCTTCCCATTCCACTGCACTCCACTCCACTGCTTTCCGTTCCATTCCACTCCACTCCATGCCACTCCACTCCATTTCATTCTACTCCATTCCACTACACTGCACTACACCCCCTTCCATGCCATTCCATTTCATTTTATTCAATTCCATTGCATTCCTTTCCATTGCATTCCATTCTCATCCATTCCATTCCATTACACCCCACTACTTTCCAATCCACTGCATTCAACTACATTCTATTACCTTCTTTTCCATTGCGTTCTACTCCACTCCAATCCATTGCACTGCATTCCTTGCATTCCCCTCCATTCCACTCCACTCCTCTGCAATTCACTCCACTCCATTCTACATATTTCCACTTCACTGCACTCCATTCCACTTCATTCCTATCTACTCCATTCCACTACACTGCACTAGCCTCTCTTCCATTCCATTCCATTCCTTCCATTGCATTCCTTTCCATTACTTTCCATTCCCTTCCATTCCATTCAATGACAGCCCACTCCACTCCAATCCACTGCATTCCACTCCATTTTGTTGCCTTCCTTTCCATTCTATTCCACTCTACTCCAATGCAATGCACTGCACTCCTTCCATTCCACTCCATTCCACTCCACTCCACTGCAATCCACTACACTCCATTCTACATAATTCCACTTCACAGCCCTCCAATCCACTCCATTCCATTAAATTCTATTCCACTTCTTTTCATGGCATTCCATTCCATTCCATTCCACTCCTCTCCATTCCACTCCACTTCAATCCATTGCATTCCATTCGATTCAATTCCATTCCATTCCATTCCATTCCATTCCACCCCAATCAAATCTACTCTACTCCACTCCATTCCACTCCATTGCATTTCTTCCCATTCCAGTCCCCTCCACTCCATTCCATTAAATTCCATTCCATTCCACTCCACTCCACTCCACTCCATTCCTTTCTACTCCTTTCCTCCATACTGCACTCCACTCCTCTCCATTCCATTTCAATCAATGCATTCCATTGCATTCCATTCCTTTTCAATCCCTTCCATTCCATTCAATACCACTCCTCATCGCTCCACTCCAATCAACTGCATTCCATTACATTACATTACATTCCACTCGAATCCACTCTGCTCCACTCCACACCTCTCCACTGCATTCCATTCCTTCCCTTGAACTCCACTCCACTCAACTCCTTTCCATTCCACTCCATTCCTATCATCCTTACTCCACTAAACTCTTCGCCATTCCATTCATTTATAATCCATTCCTACACTGCACTCCACACTTCTCCATTCATTTCCATTCTAATTCTTTCCATTCCAATCCTTTCCCTTCCATTCCATAACATTCCACTCCACTCAACTCCATTCAAGTCCACTGCTGTCCACTCGGCTGCATTCCATTCCATTCCATTCCATTCCATTCCATTCCATTCCATTCCATTCCATTCTATTCAATTCCATTCCATTCTAAATTACTCGAATCCACTCCACTCCAGTCCATTCCATTCCTTCCTATTCAACTCCAGTCCTGTCCATTTCATTCTATTCCATTCCACTCCACTCCACTCCATTCCATTCCTTTCTATTCCTTTCCACAACACTGCAGTACACTCCACTCCTTTCTATACCATTCCATTCGATTCCTTTCCATTGCATTCCGTTGCATTCCATTCCATTCCATTCAATTCCATGCCACTCCACTCCGATCCACTGCATTCCTTGCCACTCCACTCCGATCCACTGCATTCCATTCCATTCAATTCCATTTCATTCCATTCCATTCCAATCCGTTCAATTCCAACTGAATCCTCTCTACTCCTCTCCCTTCCACTCCAATCCACTCCACTCCATTCCATTCCTTCATATTTCACTCCACTCCAATACACTCCGTTCAGTTCCATCCATTACATTCCACTCCACTCCACTCCATTCCTTTCTACTCCATTCCACTAAACTGAACTCCAGTCGACTCCATTCCATTGCATTCCATTCCGTTCCCTTCCTTTGCACTCCATTCCAATCCATTCCCATCCATTCTTTTGCATTCCACTCCAGTGCTCTCCACTCCAATACACTGACTTCCATTCCATACCATTCCATTCCATTCCACTGCAATCCACTCCACTCCACACCACTACAATGCACTCCATTCTACTCCATTCCATTCGTTCCAATTCATCTCCACTCCACTCCACTCCATGTCATTCCATTCCTTTCCATTCCATTCCGTTCCATTTCACTCAATTCCATTCCATTCCCTTCCATTCCTTTGCATTCCCCTCCAGTCCACTCCACTCCAATACACTGAATTCCATTCCATTACATTGAATTCCATTCCACTCTAATCCACTCCTCTCCACCCCACTCCAACGCACCCCATTCTACTCCATTCCATTCCTTCCCATTCATCTCCCCTCCACTCCTCTCCATTCCATTAGATTACATTCCACTCCACTCCACTCTATTCTTTTCTACTCCATTCCACTACACTGGATTCCCCTCGACTGTATTCCATTCCATTCCATTCCAATCCACTCCACTGCATTCCTCTGCACTCCAATCAACTGCGTTCCATTCAATTCCAATCCATTGTATTCCATTCCATTCCACTCGAATCTACTCCACTGAACTCCACTCCATTCCACTCCATTCCACTCCTTCCCATTCCAGTCCACTCCAGTCCACTCCATTCCATTCCATTCCATTCCTTTCCACTCCACTCCACTACATTCCTTTCTACTCCATTCCACCACACTGCACGCCCCTCGTCTCCATTCCGTTCCGTTCCATTCCATTCAATTGCATTCCGTTTCAATCCATTCCATTCCATTGCATTCCATTCCATTCCAATCCCTTCAATTCCTTTCAATTCCACTCCACATCGCTTCACTCCAATCAACTGCATTCCATTCCATTCCATTACATTCCACTCCAATCCACTCTACCCCCTCCGCAACACTCCACTCAGTTCCTTTAATTCCCACTCCACTGCATTCCATTCCACTCCTTTCTTCTCATGTTCACTCAAATCCCCTCAGCTACACTGTATACTTTTCTAATTCATTCCACTCCACTCCACTCCAACCCACTCCACTCCATTCCATTCCACGCAAATCCCCTGTATTCCATTCCATTCCATTCCACTCCATTCCATTCCATTCCATTCGAGTCCACACTACTCAACTCCACCCCACTCCACTCCCTCCAATCCATTTTATTCCTTCCCATTCCCCTCCACTCCACTCCATTCCATTCCACTCAGATCCAGTCCTCTCCACTCCACACCACTCCATTCCATTCTTTCAAATTCCACTGGACTCCACTCCATTCCATTCCATTCCATTACACTCCACTCCATGCCACTCCACTACATTCCTTTCTACTCCATTCCACTACCCTGCACTATGGTCCCTTCCATTCCATTTCTTTACATTACCTTCTGTTCCATTGCATTCCTTTCCATTGCGTTCCTTTCATTTCCATTCCCTTCCATTGCATTCCTTTCCTTTCCATTCCATTCCATTACCCTGCACTCCACTCCAGTCCACTGCATTATATTTGATTCCATTCCATTTTTTCCATTCCATTCCATTCCATTCCATTCCATTACACTCCAATCCACTCTCCTCAACTCCACTCCATTCCACTCCATTGCATTCCTTCCCATACCAGTCCCGTCCACTCCGTTTCATTGCATTCCTCTCCACTCCACTGCACTCTAATCCTTTGTACTCCATTCCTCCACACTGCACTGCACTCCTCTCCGTTTCATTCAATTCCATTTCAATCAAATCCTTTCCATTGCATTCCATTCCATTTCAATCCCTTCCGATCCATTCAATTCCTCTCCATTGCGCTCCACTCCAATCGACTGCATTCCATTCCATTACATTACATTCCACTCGAATCCACTCTGCCCCACTCCACACCTCTCCACTATATTCCGTTCCTTCCCATTGAACTCCATTCCACTAAACTCAACTCCATTCCATTCCACTCCATTCCTCTCATCTTCACTACACTCAACTCCACTCCATTCCATTCATTTCTAATCCATCCCACTACACTGCCCCCCACCCCATTCCATTCTTTTCCATTCCATTTCTTTCCATTCCATTCCTTTCCCTTCCATTCCATAACATTCCACTCCACTCCACTCCATTACTTTCTACTTCATTCCACTACATTGCAATCCACTCCACTCCATTACATTCCATTTTATTCCTTTCCATTCCATTCCATCCTAAAACACTCGACTCCACTCCAATCCATTCCATTCCTTCCTATTCAACTCCAGTTCACTCGACTTCATTCCATTCCATTCCGTTTCAATCCAATCTACTCTAGTCCACTGCATTCCTTTTTATTCCATTCCACTACACTGCACTCCTCTCCACTCCTTTCTTTCCCATTCCATTAAATTCCCTTAGATTGCATTTCATTGCGTTCCATTCAATTCCCTTCCATTCCATTCCATTCCATTCTATTCCATGCCACTCCACTGTGATCCCCCGCATTCAATTCCATTTCATTTCATTCCATTCCATTCCAATCTATTCCATTCCAATTGAATCTTCTCTACTCCACTCCACTCCACTCCATTCTAATCCACTCCACTCCTATCCATTCCTTCATTTTTCACTCCACTCCAATACATTCCATACAATTCCATTAATTACATTCCATTCCACTCCACTGCATTCCTTTCTACTCCATTCCACTATACTGAAATCCACTCCACTCCACTCCATTAAATTCCATTATATTCCACTCCACTCCACTCAATTCCTTTCTACTCCATTCCACTACATGGCACTCCAATCGACTCCATTCCATTCCGTTCTGTTCCATTACATTGCATTCCATTCCATTCCCTTCCATTCCATTTCATTCCAGTACACTCCTCTCCAATCCTCTTCATTCCATTCCATTAGATTCATTTCCATTGCCTTCCATTCCATTTCATTAAATTACATTCCACAAGAATCCAACCCACTCCACTCCACTCCAGTTCATTCATTCCCATTCCTCTCGACTCCTCTCCACTCCATTCCATTCCATTCCTTTCCATTGCATTCCATACCATTCCACATTATTCCACTCCACTCCACTGCACTTCACTCCACTGCTCTCTACTTTATTCCACTACACTGCAATTCACTCCAATCCACTCCATTCCATAACATTCCATTCCATTCCCTTCCCTTCCATTCCATTCCATTGCATTCCATTGCCTTCCATTCCATTCCCCTCCACTCCACTCCTACCAAATACACTGAATTCCATTCGATTCAATTCCTTTCCATTCCATTACATTCCACTTGAAAACATTCCACTCCACTGCACTACACTGCATTCAATTCCTTCCCATTCCACTACATTGCCCTCTATTCCTTTCCATTCGACTTCACTCCACTCCACTCCATTCCTTTCTACTCCATTCCACCATACTGCTTACCATTCCACTCCATGACATTTTATTCCATTCTATACCGTTCCATTTCATTCCATTCCCTTCCATTCCATACCATTCCAATCTACTCAACTCCACTTCAATCCACTGCATTCAATTACTTTCCTTTCCTGTCCCTTTCATTCAATTCCATTCCACTCAAAACGACTCCCCTTCACTCCTTTCCATGGCAGTCCAATAATTTCCATTAATTGCCATTGAACTCCACTCCACTCCATTCCAATCCATCCCATTCCATTACACTCCACTCCACTACTTTCTTTTTTTTTTTTTTGAGACGGAGTCTCGCTCTGTCACCCAGGCTGGAGTGCGGTGGCGCAATCTCGGCTCACTGCAAGCTCTGCCTCCCGGGTTCACGCCATTCTCCTGCCTCAGCCTCTCTGAGTAGCTGAGACAACAGGCGCCCTCCACCACGCCCGGCTAATTTTTTGTATATTTTAGTAGAGACGGGGTTTCACCGTGGTCTCGATCTCCTGACCTCGTGATCCGCCCGCCTCGGCCTCCCAAAGTGCTGGGATTACAAGCGTGAGCCACCGCGCCCGGCTCCACTGCTTTCTACTACATTCCACTACACTGCACTCCAGCAACTCCATTCCATTCCGTTCAATGACATTCCATTGTATCACAATCCGTTCCATTCCCTTCCATTCTGTTCCATTCCATTCTGTTCCATTCCACTCCACTCCACTCCAATCCACTGCATTCCATTCCATTCCACTCAAAACCAATCTTCTCCATTCCACTCGACTCCACTCCACTACACTCCAATTCACTGCATTCCATTCCACTGCACTCGAATCCACTCTGCTCAAATCCACTTGACTCCACTCCCTGCCATTCCATTCCTTCCCATTCTACTCCACTCAATTCCATTCCTTTCCATTCCATTCATTCCACTCCACTCCCCTTCATTCCACTCCACCCCACTTCACTCCACTCCACTCCATTGTTTCTACTCCATTCCACTACTAGACACTCTGATCCACTCCACTCAATTCCATCCCATCCCATTCCATCCCATTCCATCCCATCCCATTCCATTCCATCCCATTCCATCCCATCCCATTCCATCCCATTCCATTCCATTCCATCCCATTCCATTCCATTGCATTCCATTCCATCTCTTTCAATTCCCTTCCTTTCCATTCCATCCTATTCCATTAAATTCCATTAAATTCCATTCCATTCCATTCCATTCCATCCCATTCCTTTCCATTCCATTCAGTTTTTTTGCATTCCATTCCATTCAATTCTTCCATTCCATTCCATTCCATTCCATTCCATTCCGTTACATCCAATTCCATTCCACTCCACTACAATCCACTGCATTCCATTCCCTTCCATTCCATTCCATTCCATTTCATTCCATTCCTCTCGTTTCTGGTCTAATCCACTCCACGCCACTCAATTCCATTCCATTCCTTAATATTTCACTCCACTCCCTCCAATCCATTCCATTGCAATCCATTCCATTCCATTCTATTCCACTCTACTCCATTACAGTACACTCCACTCCACTCCATTCCATTCTGCTTCATTCCACTATATTGCAATCCACTCCATTCCATTATATTACATTAAATTTCATTCCATTGCTTTCCCTTCCTTTCCATTCCCTTCTATTCTGTTCCATACCACTGCACTGCTCTCAAATCATATGCATTCCATTCCACTAAATTCCATTCCATACCACACAAATCCACTATATTACACTCCACTCCACTCCACTCCATTCCATTCTTTCCCATTCCACTCCAATCCTCTCCACTCAATTCCAATCCTTGCCGTTCCACTCGGCTACACTCCACTCCACTCCATTCCCTTCCCTTCTATTCCATTCCACTCCACTCTATTCCATTCCACTCCATTTCTTTCTACTCCTTTCCACTACACTGCACTCCACTACATTCCATTCCATTCCTTTCAATTTCATTCCGTTCCATTGCATTGCATTTCATTCCATTTGCTTCCATTCCATACCATTCCAATCCTATCCACTCTAATCCACTGCATTCTATTCCATTCCTTTCCATTCCATTCCAGTCGAGTCCACTCTACACCACTCACCTCCACTACACTTCTCGCCACTCCATTTCAGTCAGTCCCTTTCCAATCCGCTCCATTCCTCTTCACTCCATTCCATTCCATTCAACTCCACTCAATTCCACTCCACTCCACTCTATTCCTTTCTACTCCATTCCAGTATATTGTAATCCACTCAAACTCATCATATTCAATTCTATTCCATTCCTACCTTTGCATTCAATTCCTTTCCATTCCCTTCCATTCCACTCCACTCCAGTCCACTCCATTCCACTGCATTCCATTCAATTCCACTCGAATCCACTCTAAACCACCACACCACACTCCACTCCACTCTACTCCACTCCATTTCATTCCTTCCCATTTCACTCCACTCCACTTCTCTCCATTCCATTTCATTCCATTCCACTGGAATCTACTCCACTCCACTCCATTCAATTTCTTCCCATTCCACTGTACTCCACTCTACTACATTCAATTCCATTCCAATGCACTCTAGGCCACTCCACTCCATTCCTTTTTATTCCATTCCACTCCACTGCACTCCACTGCATTAAACTGCTTTCCATTCCGTTCCATTGCATTCCATTCCATTCCATTCCATTCCATTTCACTCGAATCCACTTTAGTCAACTCAACTCCATTCCTTTCCATCCCTTTCCACTCCACTCTACTCCACTCCATTCCATTCAATTCTTTTCCATTCCTTAAATTGCACTCCTTTCCTTTACATTCCATTCCATTCCTTTCCATTCCACATCAGTCCACTCCAATCCACTGCATTTGATGCCATTCCATTCCATTCCACTGGAATCCAGTCTACTCAATTCCACCCCACTCCACTCCACTCCCCTCCACTCGATTTCATTCCTTCCATTTCCACTCCACTCCACTCCAGTCTACTCGATTCCATTCCATTCCACTCGAATCTATTCAACTCAACTCCATTCCTTTGCTTGCCATTCCACTCCCCTCCAATCCACTCCATTCCATTCCATTCCACTCCACTCAATGCCTCTCCACTCCAATCGTTTCTACTCCATTCCAATACACTGAACTCCACTCCATTCCATTCCATTTCATTCCGTTTCTTTGCATTCCATTCCATGGCATTTTATTCCCTTCCATTCCATTCTATTACACTGCACTCCACTGTACTCCAATGCACTGCATTCCATTCCGTTATATGCCCTTCCATTCCATTCCATTCCATTCGAATCCACTCCTCTCCATTCCACTGCATTCCATTCCATTCCATTCCACTCCATTCCACTCCACTCCAAGCCGTTTGTTTGTACATCATTCCATGACACTTCAATCCACTCCACTCCATTCCATTAAATTCTATTCCATTCCGGTTCATTGCATTCCATTCCATTCCATTCCATTCCATTCCATTCCTTTCCATTCCATTCCACTGCACTCCACGCCGTTCCACTCCAGTCAATTCCACTGCATTCCATTCCATTCCATTCCATTCCATTCCATTCCATTCGAATGCACTCTTCTCAACTCCACTCTATTCCACTCTATTCGGTTCCTTCCCATTCCAATTCAATCCGTTATATTACATTGGATTCCATTCCATTCCAATCCGTTCCATTTCACTCAATTCCAATCGACTCCGCTGCACTCCAATCAACTACATTCCGTTCTATTTCCATTACATTCTACTCGAGTCCACTCTACTCCGCTGCACACCACTCCACAGCTCTCCACTCTATCAGTTTCCTTCCTATTGCACTCCACTCCACTGCACTACACTCCATTATATTACACTCCATTCCTCTCATCTTCACTCCACTCCACTCCATTCCATTCCAATTCATTCCATTCCATTGCTATCCATTCCACTCCTTTCCATTCCATTCCAGAACATTACACTCCACTACCCTCCACTCCAATCTACTGCACTACACTCCTTTCTTTTACTTTCCTTTCCATTCCATTCCATCCCATTCCACTCCACATCATTCCACTCCTTTCCACTCCACTCCACTGCATTCCTTTCCATTTTATTCCACTACACTGTACTCCAACCCATGTGATTCCATTCAATTCAATTACATTCCTTGCATTTCATTCCTTTCTTTTCCATTCCCTTCCATTCCTTTCCATTACACTCCACTCTACTCTAATCCAATCTACTGCATTCCATTCCACACCATTCCATTCCATTCCATTTCATTACTTTCCACTCGAATCCACTCTACTCCACTCCGTCTCACTCCACTCCAGTAAACTCCAATTCATTCCTTCCCTTTCCACTCCACTCCACTCCATTCCATTCCATTCCATTCCGTTCCTTTCCTTTGCATTGCATTCCATTCCATTCCCTTCCATTCCATTCCATTCCTCTCCAATCCACTATAATGCACTGCATTCCATTCCATTGCTTGCCATGCCATGCCATTCCATTCGATTCCATTCTTTTCCTTTCCATTACATTCATTTCCATTCCATTCCATTCCACTGGAATGCACTCTACACTACTCTACTTGAATGCACTCCATTCCGTTCCATTCCATTCCACTGCACTCCATTCCATTCCAATCCTTTCTACTTAATTTCAGCAAACTGCTCTCCACACCACTCTTTTCCATTCCATTCTATTCCGTTCCATTGCACTACATTCCATTCCATTCCCTTCCTTTCCTTCTCATTCCACTCCAATACACTCCAGTCCTATCCCCTGAATTACATTCCATTCTACTCCATTCCATTCCACTCAAATCCACTCCAATACACTTCAGTCCATTCCTTTCCATTCGATTCCATTCCATTCCATTCGATTCCATTCCATTCCATTCCATTCCACTCGCATCCACTCTACTTCAATCTACTGCACTCCAGTCCATTCATCCCCACTCCTCTCCTCTCCAATCCACTTTATTCCATTGTATTCCATTCCATTGCACCCGAATCAACTCCCCTCCACTCCACTCCACTCGACTCCACTCCATACCATTCCATTCCTTCCCATTCAACACCACTCCACTCCTTTCCATTCCATTCCATTTCATTCCACTCGAATCCACTCCACTCCACTCCATTCCTTTTCATCCCATTCCACCGCACTCCACTCCACTACATTGCATTCCATTTCACTCCACTCCATGCCTCTCCACTCCATTCCTTTCTACTCCATTCCACTACATTGCACTCCACTGCACTCCATTCCTTTCCGTTGCATTCCATTCCAATTCATGCCATTCCATTCCCTTACATTGCATTCCGTTCTATTCCATTCCATTCCCTTCCATTCAGTTCCATTCCCCTCCACTCCACTCCAATCCACTGCATTCCAATCCATTTCCTTAACATCCATTCCATTCCATTCCTCTCCAGTCCACTCCACTGAATCCACTGCATTAAATTGAATTCCATTCTCCTCAACTCCACTCCATTCCACTCTACTCCAATCCACTGTATTCCATTCTATTCTATTCTATTACATTACATTACATTCTCTTCCATTCCATTTCACTCCATTACACTCCACTCCACTCCACTCAAATCCACTGCATTGCATTCCATTCCATTCCACTCCTCTTCACTCCACTCCACTCCACGACAATTCATTTCTTTTGATTCAACTCCACTCCATGCCACTCCATTCCTTTCCTTTCCATTCAATTTCTCTCCACTCCACTCTAGTCAACTCCATTCCTTTCTAATCCATTCCACTACACTGCATTCCACTCCACTCCATTCCATTCCATTCCATTCCATTCTGATCCATCGCATTGCATTTCATTCCATTCCCTTCCATTCCATAGCATTCCAATACAATCCACTCATATCAACTGCATTCCATTCCATTCCATTTCATTCCACGCGAATCTATTCCTCCACTCCACTCCTCTCCACTCCATTCAAATAAATCCCTTTTCAATCCACTCCACTCCCCTCCATTCCCTTCCATTCCTTTCCTTTGCATTACATTACTCTCAATTCCTCTCCACTGCACTCCACTACACTCCACTCCATTCCTTTCTGCTCCATTCCACTGTACTGTACTCCACTCCACTCCATTCCATTAAATTCTATTCTATACTTTCTATTGCATTCAATTCCTTTCCATTCCCTTCCTTTCCATTCCATTCCATTCCACTCGAATGCACTCTAAACCAGTACACTGCACTCCACTCCTCTCTACTGCACTCGATTTCATTTCTTCAAATTCCACTACACTACACTCCATTTGATTCCATTCCACCTTAATCCACTCCTTTCCACTCAACTCCACTCCATTACATTCCTTCTGATTCCACTGCACTCCACTCCGCTACATTCCATTGCATTCCACTCCACTCATTACCACTCCACTCCATTCCTTTCTACTCCATTCCAGCACACTGCACTCCAGTCCACTCCATTCCATTCCCTTCCATTGAATTCATTCCATTGCATTCCAGTCCACTGCACTCCATTCCTTTCTACTACATTCCAGTACACTGCATTACACTCCACTCTTCCATTCCATTCCATTCCATTCCATTCCATTCCATTCCATTCCATTCTACTCCATTCTATTCCATTCCACTCCATTCCATTCCATTGCATTCCGTTCCACTGGAATCCACTCTACACCACTCCTTTCCACTCCTCTATTCTCCACTACATTCTACTCAATCACTTTACAGTCCACTCCTCTCCACTCCATTCCATTCCATTCCAGTCCATTCCATTCCTATGCATCCCATTCCACTCCGCTTCATTCAACTCCTGTCCACTCCATTCACCTCCATTACTTTCCACTCCATTCCACTACACTGAAATCCAACCCACGCAATTCCATTCAATTCTATTACATTCCTTGCATTGCATTCCATTCGTTTTAATTCCCTTCCATTCCATTCCATTTCCTTCCACTCCCCTCCACTCCACTACATTCCACTGCATTCCATTCCATTTCATTCCCATCCATTTCTTTCCATTCCTCTCCAATCCACTCCAATGAATCCACTGCATTCCATTCCATTCTTGTCCATTCAATTCCACTCCACACCACTCCTTTCCACTCCACTCCAATCCACTGTATTCCATTCGGTTTGATTTCATAACATGCCATTTCATACAATTCCATTCCATTCCATTCCAGTCGAATCCACTCGACTCCACTCCTCTCCACTCCACTCAATTCCATTCCATTCCTTCCCATCGCAGTCCAATCCATCCACTCCATTACATTCCACTCCATTCCCCTCAACTTCACTCCTCGCTGCTCCACTCTATTGTTTTCTACTCCATTCCACTACACAGCACTCCACTCCACTCCATTCCATTCCATTCCATTGCATTCCATTCCATTCCTTTCCATTCTATTCCTTAACATTCCACTGCACTCCACTCCAATCCACTGCACTCCACTCCTCTCCATTCCATTCCATTCGAAACCACTTGAATCCACTCCACTCCAATTCTTTCCATTCCTTTCTATTCAACTCCAGTCCATTCCACTCCATTCCATTCCATTCCATTCCACTCCACACCACTCCACTCCATTCCTTTCTACTGCATTCCACTACACTGCCTACTGCTCTTCTCCGTTTGATCCCATTGCATTCCATTCCTTTCCATTGCATTGCATTCCATTCCATTCCCTCCATTCCATTGCATTTCACTCTACTCCACTCTGATACACTGCATTCCATTCCATTCCATTCCACTCCATTCATTTCCATTCCATTCCATTCCACACGTATCCACTACTCCACTCTACTCGAGGGCACTGATTTCCATTCCATTCCATTCCATCCCATTCCAGTGCACTCCACTCCACCTCATTCCTTTATACTCCCTTCATCAAACTGGTCTCGTCTCCATTCCATTCCATTAAACTCTATTGCATTCCATTGCACTCCATTCCATTCCATTCCCTCGCATTCCACTCCAGTCCACTCCATTCCAATCCACTGAATTCCATTCCATTGTATTCCATTCCCTTCCACTCGAATCCTCTCCAATACTCTTCAGTCCATTCCATTCCATTCCATTCCATTCCATTCCATTCCATTCCATTACATTACATTACATTACATTACTTTCCACTCGCATTCACTCTACTCCAATCCACTACACTCGAATCCATGCATTCCCCTTCCTGTCCATTCCAATCCACTTCAGTCCATTCCTTTCCATTCCTTTCCATGCCATTCCATTCCTTTCCATTCCATTCCATTCCATTCCATTCCATTCCATTCCATTCCATACATTTCGCCTCTATTCCACTCCACTCCCCTCCACTGCTTTCTACTTTATTCTACTACACTCCATTCGACTACACTGCACTCCACTCAACTCCCTTCCATTCTATTCCGTTGCATTCCATTCCTTTCCTTTCCCTTCCGTTCCATTGCATGCCACTAAAATCCACTCCACTCTACTCAAATCCACTTCATTTCATTGAATTCCATTCCACTCCAGTTCATTCCATTCCATTCCACTCCACTCCAATCCACTCCTTTCTACTCCTTTCCACTACATAGCACTCCACTCCACTCCATTCCATTCCATTCCATTGTGTTCCATTGCATTGCAATCTTTTCCATTCCCATCCATTCAATTCCATTCCACTCCACTCCACTCCAATCCACTGCATTCTATTCCATTACATTACATTCTATTCAACTTGAATCGACTCTACTCCACTCTATCCCACTCTACTCCACTCCACTGCATTTCTTTCCTTCTCATGCCATTCCACTCCACTCCTTTCCATTCCATTCCATTCCATTCCATTCCATTCCACTCGAATCCACTCATTCCACTACATTCCATTTCTTCCCATTCCACTGCACTCCAGTCCACTACATTGCACTCTATTCCACTCCACTCCCTGCCTCTCCACTCCAATCCAATCAACTCCATTCCACTACACGCCACTCCACTCCATTCCATTCCATTCCACTCCATTCCATTCCACTCCATGCCATTCCATTCCATTCCATTCCATCCTGTTCCATTGCATTCCATTGTATTCCATTCCATTCCCTTCCATTCAATTCCATTCCACTCCACTCCACTCCAATGCACTGCATTCCATTCCATTTCATGCCCATCCATTCCATTCCATTCCTCTCAAATCTACTCCACTGAATACACTTCATTCCATTGCATTCAATTCCACTCTACTCCACTACATTCCACTCCAATACAATGCCATGTATTCCTTTCGATTCCATTCTATTACATTTCATTCCATTCCCTTCAATTCAATTTCTCTCCACTGCACTCTACTCCCCTCCAATCCACTGAATTCTTTTCCATTTCATTCCATTCCATTCCACTGCACTCTACTCCACTGCACTCCACTCCACGACATTTCATTTCTTCCATTTCAACTCCACTCCATTCCAATCCATTCAATTCCTTTCCATTCCATTCCATTTCACTCCACTCCACTCTAGTCCACTCTATTCCTTTCTAATCCATTCCACTAAACTCCACGCCACTCCATTCCATTCCGATCCATTGCATTAAATTTCATTCCATTCCCTTCCATTTCATACCATTCCAATACAATCTTTTCATATCCACTGCCTTCCATTCCATTCAGTTTCATTCCATTTGTATCTACTCTACTCCACTCCACTCCAATCAGTCCCTTTCCAATCGACTCCACTCTCCTCCATTCCATTCCATTCCATTCCATTCCATTCCTTTCCATTCCATTCCATTCCATTCCATTCCTTTCCATTCCTCTAAATTCCTCTCGAGTCCATTCCAATCCAATCCATTTCATTACTTCCCATTAGTATAAACTCCATTCCACTCCATTCCATTCCATTCCACTGCACTCCACTCCACTCCAGTCCTTTCTTCTCCGTTCTACTAGACTGCACTCCACTCCACTCCATTCCATTCCATTCTATTCCATTCCATTTCTTTCCTTTGCATTGCAATCTGCACCCTTCTCTTCGACTCCATTCCATTCCTCTCCACTCCATTTCTATCTGATTGACTACATTCCATTCCATTCCATTCCAATCGTATCGACTGAACTCCACACCACTGCATTCCATTCTACTCCATTCAATTCCATTTCATTCCATTCCATTCCTTTCTTTTCCATTCCATAACATTCCACTCCACTCCACCCAATCCACTGCAGTCAACTCCTCTCCACTCCATTCCAATTTATTCCATTCTACTCCATAAGAAACCACTCTTCTCCACTCCACTCCAGCCCATTCCATTCCTTCCTATTCAAATCCGGTACACTGCACATCATTCCCTTCCATTCTATTCCATTCCATTCCACTCCACTCCACTCCATTCCATTCATTTCTTCTTCATTCGACTACAGTGCACTCCACTCTACTGCATTCCATCCTATTCCATTCCTTTCCTTTCCATTGCTTTGCATTCCATTCCATTCCCTTCCCTTCCATTCCATTCCATTCCACTCCCGTGCACTCCAATCCACTGCTTTCCTTTCCATTCCATTCCATGCCATTCCATTCCATTCCACTCGAAACCTCTCTGCTCCACTCCATTGCACTCCAATCCACTCCACTCCATTACATTCCTTCATATTCCTCTCTATTCCAATCCACTGCATTCAATTCCATCCATTCCATTCCAATCCACTCCCTTCCATTCCCTTCTACTCCATTCTGTCACACCACTCTCCACTCCATTCCATTGCATTCCATTTCTTAACGTTCCATGGCACTCCATTCCATTCCATTCCCTTCCATTCCTTTGCATTCAACTCCAGTCCATTCCACTCCAATCCACTGAACTCCATTCCATTCTTTTCCACTGCATTCCTCTCGAATCCACTCCACTAATTTCCACTCCTGTGCTCTCCACTCCATTCCATTCCTTTTCTTCCCATTCATCTCCACTCAATTCCATTCATTTCCATTCCATTAAACTCCACTCCACTCCAGTCCTTTCCACTCCATTCCACTGCACTCCACTCCACTCCACTCCATTCCTTTCCACTCCATTCCACTGCACTGCACTCCACTCCACTCCGTTCCTTTCCATTCCCTTTCATTTTGTTCCATTCCTATGCATTCCACTCCATTCCCTTCCATTCCATTCCGTTCCAGTCCACTCCATTCCATTCCACTTCATTCCATTCCTTTCTTTTCAATTCCATTCCATTACATTACATTACATTACATTTCACCCCACTCGAATCCTTTCCACTCCAATCCAAGTGAGCTCATTCATTCCCATTCCTCTCCACTCCACTCCACTCAAATTCGTTCCGTTGCTTTCCATTCCATTCCATACCATTCCACTCTATTCCACGCCACTGCACTGCACTCCAATCCACTCCATTCCATTCCATTTCGTTCCTTTCCATTCCATTCTCTTCCATTCCGTTCCGTTCCATTCCATTCCTTTCCATTCCTTTCCCTTCCCCTCCATTCCATTCCACTCCACTCCATTCCACTCCACTCAAATCCTCTGCAGTCATTTCGATTCCATTCCATTCCATTCCATTCCATTCCGTTCCATTCAGTTCTGTTCCATTCCGTTCCATTCCATTCCATTCCATTCCACTCGAATCCACTCCACTGCCCTCCACTCCATTCCATTCCTTCCCCTTCCACCGCACTCCACTGCATTCCATTCAATTCGACTTCACTGCACTCCACTCCATTCCTTTCTACTCAATTCCACCACAGTGCTGTCCACTCATCTCCCTTCCATTGCATTCCATTTCACACCTTTCCATTGCATTCCTTTCCTTTCCATTCCCTTCCATTCCATTGTATTCCACTCCACTCCAACCCACTGTATTCCATTTGATTCCATTCCCTTCCATTCAATTTCAGTCCAATGCACTCCACCCCAGTCTAATCCACTGCATTCCATTCCATTACATGCCATTCCATTCCTCTGCACTCCACTCTACTCCAATCCATGACATTTCATTTCTTCCCTTTCAAGTCCACTCCATGCCACTGCATTCCCTTCCTTTCCATTCCATTTCACGCCACTCCACTCCAGTCCACTCCATTCCTTTCTAATCAATTCCACTACACTGCATTCCACTCCACTCCACTCCATTCCATTCCATTCCATTCCATTCCAATCCATTGCATTACATTTCATTCCATTCCCTTCCACTCGAGTCTACTCTACTCCACTCCACTCCACTCCTCTCCACACCATTCCATTCAATCCCTTTCCAATCCACTCCACTCCCCTCCATTCAATTCCAATCCACTCCACTCCCCTCCACTCAATTCCATTCCATTTCATTCCATTCCATTCCATTCCATTCCATTCCATTCCACTCCTCTCAATTCCTCTCCACACCACTCTAATCCAATCCATTCCATTAGTTCCCATTAAACTAAACTCCTCTCCACTTCATTCCATTCCATTGCATTCCACTCCACTCCACTCCAATCCTTTCTTCTCCATTCCACTACACTGCACTCCACTCCACTCCATTCCATTCCATTCTATTCCATTCCGTTTCTTTCCATTGCATTGCAATCCGTTCCCTTCAATTCCTTTCCTTTCCATTCCTCTCCACTCCACTTCCATCTCATTCACTGCATTGCTTTCCAATCCATTCCACTCGTATCAACTCAACTCCACTCCACTGCATTCCATTCTACTCCATTTCATTCCATTCCATGTCGTTCCATTCCATTCCTTTCCCTAACATTCCACTCGACTGCACCCAATCCACTGAACTCCACTCCTCTCCATTTCTTTCCAATTTATTCCATTGTATTCCATACGAAACCACTCAACTCCACTCCACTCCAGTCCATTCCACTCCTTCCTATTCAAATCAGGTCCACTCCACATCATTCCTTTCCATTCCATTCCAGTCCACTCCACTCCACTCCATTCCATTTCTTTCTTCTCCATTCAACTACAGTGCACTCCACTCCATTCCATCCTATTCCATTCCGTTCCTTTTCATTGCATTGTATTGCCTTCCATTCTATTCCCTTCCATTCCATTCCTCACCACTGCACTCCAATCCATTGCTTTCCATTCCTTTCCATTCCATTCCAGTCCTTTCCATCCCATTCCGATTCATTCCATGCCATTCCATTCCATTCCACAGGAAACCTCTCTGCTCCACTCCATTCCACTCCAATCTACTCCACTGTATTACATTCCTTCATATTCCACTCCATTCCAATCCACTCCATTCAATTCCATCCATTCCATTTCACTCCCCTTCACTCCATTCCTTTCTACTGCATTCTGTCACACTACTTTCCACTCCCTTCCGTTGCATTCCATTTCTTAAGCTTCCATTGTACTCCAGTCCATTCCATTCCCTTCCATTCCTTTGCATGCCACTCCAGTCCATTCCACTCCAATCCACTGAATATCATTCCATTCTATTCCATTGCATTCCACTAGAATCCACTCCACTCAACTCCACTCCACTTCACTCCACTCTATTCCATTCCTTTCCTTCCCATTCTTCTCCACTCCATTCCATTCTTTTCCAATGCATTCAACTGCAATCCACTCCATTCCTTTCCACTACATTCCAGTGCACTGCACTCCACTCCACTCGAATCCTTTCCACTACATTTCACTGCACTGCACTCCACTCCACTCCATTCATCTCCTTTCCTTTCCAGTCCATTTCATTGCTTTGCATTCCATTCCATTCCCTTCCATTCCATTCCGTTCCAGTACACTCCACTCCAATCCACTTCATTCCATTCCGTTCCATTCCATTCCATTATATTATATTTCAGTCCACTCGAATCCAGTCCACTCCATTCCACTTCAGTTCATTCATTCCCATTCCTCTCCAATCCACTCCACTCCAATTCATTCCATTTCTTTCCATTCCATTCTATACCATTCCACTCTATTCCACACCATTGCACTGCACTCCACTCCACTCCATTCCATCCCATTCCGTTCCATTCTGTTCCATTCCATTCCATTCCATTCCATTCCAAGTTCCATTCCGTTCCATTCCATTCCTTTCCCTTCTATTCCCTTCCATTCCATTCAACTCCGCTCCATTCCACTCCACTCAAATCCACTGCATTCCTTTCTATTCCATTCCTTTCCATTCCTTTCCGTTCCGTTCCATTCCATTTCATTCTATTCCATTCCACTCGAAACCACTCCCCTGCCCTCCACTCCATTCCATTCCTTCCCCTTCCACATCACTCCACTCCATTCCATTCAATTCGACTTCACTTCACTCCACTCTATTTTTTTCTACTAAATTCCACCACAGTGCTGTCCACTCCTCTCCATTCCTTTGCATTCCCTTCCATACCCTTCTATTGCATTCCATTCCTTTCCATTCCCTTCCATACCATTCTATTCCACTCCATTCCAACCCACTCTATTCATATCGATTCCATTCTATTACATTCAATTGCATTCCCTTCCATTCCATTTCACTCCGCTGCAATCCATCCCACTCCATTCCACTGCAATCCATTCTATTCCATTCCACTGCACTCCACTCCACTCCATTACATTCCATTTCTTTCCTTTTAAATCCACTCCATGCCACTGCATTCCATTCCTTTCCATTCCATTTCACTCCACTCCAGTCCAGTCCACTCCATTCCTTTCTAATCCATTCCACTACACTGCACTCCACTCCCCACCATTCCATTCCATTCCATTCCAATCCATTGCATTACATTTCCTTCCATTCCCATCCGTTCCATTCCATCGCAATACAATCCTCTTACATCCACTGAATTCCATTCCATTCAATTTCATTCCACTCGAATCTACTCTACTCCACTGCACTCCTCTCCCCTCCATTCCAATCAATCCCTTTCCAATCGACTCCACTCCCCTACTTTCCATTCCATTCCATTCCTTTCCATTCCATTCCATTCCATTCCACTCCTCTCAATTCTTCTCCACACCACTCCAATCCCATCCATTCCATTACTTCCCGTTAAACTAAACTCCACTCCAATCCATTCAATTCCATTGCATTCCACTCCACTCCACTCCACTCCAATCCTTTCTTCTCCTTTCCACTACACTGCACTCCACTCCACTCCATTCCATTCCATTCAATTCCATTCCATTTCATTCTTTTGCATTGCAATCCATTCCCTTCACTTCCATTCCATTCTGTTCCTCTCCACTCCACTTCAATCTCATTCACTGTGTTACATTCCATTCCTTTCCACTCGTATTGACTCAAATCCACTCAACTGCATTCCATTCTTCTCCATTTCATTCCATTCCCTTTCATTCAATTCCATTCCTTTCCCTTCCATTCCATAATATTCCACTTCACTCCTCCCAATCCACTGAATTCCACTCCTCTCCATTCCATTCCAATGTATTTCATTCTATTCCATATGAAACCACTCGACTCCACTCCACTCCAGTCCATTCCATTCCCTCCTATTCAAATCCAGTCCACTCCACATCATTCCATTCCACTCCACTCCTCTCCATTCCATTCTTTTCTTCTCCATTTGACTAAAGTGTACTCCACTCCACTCTATTCTATCCTATTCCATTCCGCTCCTTTCCATTGCATTGCATTCCATTCCATTCCATTCCATTCCATTCCATTCCATTCCATTCCATTCCATTCCATTCCACGTCACTGCACTCTGATCCACTGTTTTCCATTCCTTTCCATTCCAGTCCAGTCCATTCCATTCCATTTCATTCCATGCCATTGCATTCCATTCCACTCAAAACCTCTCTGCTCCACTCCATTCCATTCCATTTCATTCCATGCCATTGCATTCCATTCCACTCAAAACCTCTCTGCTCCACTCCATTCCACTCCAATCTACTTCACTCCATTAAATTCATTCACATTCCACTCCATTCCTATCCACTCCATTCAATTCCTTCCATTCCATTAAACTCCACTCCACTCCATTCCTTTCTCCTCCATTCCGTCACATTACTCTCCACTTCATTCCATTGCATTACATTTCTTAACGTTCCATTGCATTCCATTCTATTCCATTCCCTTCCATTCCTTTGCATGCCACTCCAGTCCATTCCACTCTGATCCACTGAATTCCATTCCATTCTATTCCATTCCATTCCACTCAAATCGACTTCTCTCAACTCCACTCCTGTGCTCTCCACTCTATTCCATTCCATTCCTTCCCATTCATCTCCACTCCACTCCACTCCATTCCATTCATTTCCAATCCATTCAACTGCACTCCAACCATTCCTTTCCACTTCTTTCCAGTGCACTGCACTCCACTCCACTCCATCCTTTTTACTACATTCCACTGCACTGCACTGCACTCCACTCCACTCCTTTAATTTCCCTTCCCTTCCCTTCCATTCCATTCCATTGCTTTGCATTCCATTCTATTCCCTTCCATTCCATTCCGTTCCAGTCCACTCCACTCCAATCCATTTCATTCCATTCCATTCCTTTCTGTTCCATTACATTACATTTCAGTCCACTCGAATCCAGTCCACTCCAATCCACTTCAGTTCGTTCATTCACGTTCCTCTCCAATATTCCATTGCAATTCATTCCATTTCTTTCCATTCCATTCCATACCACTCCACTGTATTCCACTCCACTGCACTGCACTCCAGTCCACTCCATTCCATTCCATTCTATTCCATTCCATTCCATTCCATTCCATTCCTTTCCATTTCATTCTGTTCCGTTCTGTTCCATTCCATTCCTTTCTTTTCCATTCCTTTCCCTTCCATTCCATTCCATTCCACTCCACTCCACCTCACTCCATTCAAATCCACTGCATTCCCTTAGATTCCATTCCATTCCTTTCCGTTCCATTCCATTCCATTCTATTCCATTGCATTTCATCTCATTACATTGCAATCAATTCCATTCCCTTCCATTCCATTCTATCTCTCTCTACTCCACTCCATTATGATTCAATGCATTCCATTCCATTCCATTTCATTCCACTCATATCGACTCAACTCCACTCCTGTCGACTCCACTGCACTTCATTCCATTCTTTTCCATGCCATTCCACTCATTTCCATTTCATTCCATTCCATTCCTTTCCATTCCATTCCAATCCACTCCACTCCATTCCACTCCACTCCATTTCACTCCACTCCACCCCATTCCTTTCTAATGCATTCCACTAACCTGCACTCCACTCCACTCCATTCCATTCCATTCTCTTCCATTCATTCCATTAAATCCTCTTCCATTCCATTCCATTAAATCCTCTTCCATTCCATTCCATTCCATCCTATTGCATTCCATTGCATTCCATTCCCTTTCATTCCATTCTATTCCATTGCATTCCATTTCACTCTACTCCATTCCACTCTACTCGATTCCAATCTACAGCATTCCATTTCATTCCATTCTGTTCCATTCCATTCCATCCCATTCCATTCCATTCCATTCCATTCCTCTCCAGTCCACTTTACTCCACACCATTCCAATCAACTCCATTCCATTCCTTCCCTTTTCACTCCACTCTCTCTTCTCCATTCCCGTCCATTCCATTCCATTTCACTCCATTCCTCTCCACTGTGCTCCACTCCACTGCACTCCGCTGCATTCCTTTCTGCTTCATTCCACTCCAGTGAACTCGAATCCATTCCATTCCCTTCCATTCCATTCCCTTCTATTCCATTCCATACAACTCCACTCTACTCCAATCCCCTGCATTCCATTCCATTCCATTCCATTCCACTTGAAACCACTCTACTCCCCTCCACTTCACTCCACTCCTTTCTATACCTTTCCATTCTGCTCCACTACACTCCCTACCATTCCATTCCTTCCCATTACAATCCAGTCCACTCCACTCCCTTCCATTCCTTTCTATTCCATTCCACTACACTACATTCGACTTCACTCCATTCCATTCAGTTCCATTATATTCCATTCCATTCCAGTCCATTGCCATCCATTACTCTCCATACCCTCCCATTGCATTCCATTCCACTCCACTCCACTGTATTCCAATCCAGTGAACTCCATTCTCTTCCATTCCATTCTTTTCTATTCCATTGCATTCCATTTCTCTCCAGTCATCTCCACTCCAGTCCACTGCACTCCATTCCATTCCTTCGCATTCAACTCCAATGCACTCCACTCCATTCTATTCCATTCCATTCCATTCCACTCCAATCCACTCCATTCCATTACTCTCTACTCCATTCTGCTGCAGAGCATTCCACTCCAATCCATTCAATTCCATTCCACTCCAACTCATGTCCACTCCAATCCACTGAATTCCATTCCATTCCATTCCAATCCATTCCACTCCATTACTCCCGAAGCCACTCCATTGCACTCCACTCCATTCAATTCCTTTCCATTCTTTTCCGTTCCATTGCATTGCTTTCCATTCCATTCCCTTCCATTCCATTCCATTCCACTTCACTCCATTCCAATCCAGTGCATTCCACTAGTTTCCATTCAATTCCATTCCCTTCCATTCCATTATATTCCAGTCCACTTGAGTCGACTCTACTCCACTCTACCCTACTACACTCCTCTTCACTCCTTTCCTTTCTACTTCATTCCAATACCCAGCATTACACTCCATTCCATTCCATTCTATTCCTTTCTACCGCATTCCACTACAATGCATTCCACTCTTCTCCACTCTATTCCATTACATTCCATTCGATTCCTTTCCATTGTGTTCCATTCCATTCCATTCTCTTCCATTCCATTTGATGCCAATGCACTCTAATCCACTGAATTCCATTCCATTCAATTCCATTCCTTTCCATTCTATTCGCCTCGACTCCAATGCACTCCACCCTGCTTCAATCCATTAATTCCCCTTCAACTCCGCTCCACTCCACTCCATTGCATTCCTTTCCATTCCAATCCACTCCACTCCATTCCACTGCACTGCATTCCCCTCCCGTCTATTCCATTCCATTCCACTCCATTCCATTCCATTCCCATCCATTCCATTGCATTCCATTTAGTTGCATTTCATTCCATTTCACTCCGTTCCACTCCACTCTAATACATTCCATTCCATTCCATTACTTTCCATTCAACTCAGATCCACTCCACTGTATTCCACGACTTTCCATTCCTTCCCATTCAACAACACTGTATTCTCTTCCGTTCCATTCCATTCCACTCCACTCCACTCCTTTCGATTCAACTCCATTCCACTACACTGCACTCCACTACACTCCTTCAATTCCATTCCGTTCCTTTCCGTTCCATTGTATTCCATTCCATTCCATTCCCATTCGTTCCATTCCATTCCAACCCACTGGACTCCACTCTAATCCACTGCATTCCATTCCATTCCATTCCTTTCAATTCCATTCTATTCTATTCTATTCCATTCCATTCCATTTAATTCCACTCCTTTCCATTCTATTCACCTCCACTCCAATGCACTCCACCCTGCTTCATTCCATTCTTTCCCTTCAACTCCTCTCCACTCCACTCCATTGCATTCCTTTCCATTCCAATCCACTCCACTCAATTCCAATACACCGCACTCCCCTCTCGTCTATTCCATTCCACTCTACTCCATTCCACTCCATTCCATTTGATTCCAATCCATCCCATTGCATTCCATTTAATTGCATTCCATTCCATTGCAATCCACTCCACTCCACTCTAATACGTTCCTTCCATATCATTCCTTTCCATCCAACTCAGATCCACTTCACTGTATTCCACGACATTCCATTCCTTCCCATTCGACAACACTCCATTCTCTTCCATTCCATTCCATTCCACCCCACTCCTCTCCACTCCACTCCATTCGTTTCTACTCCATTCCACTACACTGCACTCCACTCCACTCCTTTCAATTCCATTCCATTCCTTTCCGTTCCATTGCATTCCTTTCGATTCCATTCCCGTCCTTTCCATTCCGTTCCAATCCAGTTGACTCCACTCTAATCCACGGCATTCCATTCCATTCCATTCCATTCCTTTCAATTCCATTCCATTCCATTCCATTCCATTCCTTAAGGTTCGATTGCATTGTATTCCATTCCATTGCCTTTCATTCCATACCATTCTACTGCCATCTACTACAATGCACTGCATTCCATTCCTTTCCATTCCATTCGAATCCATTCCCTTCCACTCGAATCCACTCTACTACACTCCATTCCACTCCACTACATTCCATTCCATTTATTCCCTTTCCATTCCACTCCCCTCCTCTCCATTCCATTCCACTCCACTCCAGTACACTCCATTCCTTTCTACTCCTTTCCAGCACACTGCTCTCCACTAGACTGCATACCATTCAATTCTATTCCATTCCCTCCATTTCATTCCATTCCTTTCGACTCTATTCCATTAAATTCCTTTCCACTCCACTGCACTCCACTCCACTCCAATCCACTGCATTCCATTCCATTCCATTCCAATCCACACAAATCCACATTACTCCATTCAGGCCCACTCCACTCCACTCCATTTCATTCCTTCCCGTTACACTCCACTCAACTCCACTCCATTTCATTCCATTTCATTCCATTCCATTCCATTGCATTTAGTTATATTCCATTAAACTCGAATCCACCCCTCTGCAGTCCACTCCACTCCATTCCATTGTATTCCATTCCATTTCGTTGCGTTGCATTCCCTTCCATTCCATTCGATTCCACTCCACTCCACTCCAACCCACTGCAGTCCATTCCATTGCATTCCCTTCCATTCTATTCCATTCCACTTCACTACACTACACTCCAATCCACAGCTTTTCATTCCATTTAATTGCATTGCATTACATTCTACTTGATTCCACTGCAATCCATTCCACTCCTTTCCACATCATTCCACCATACTGCAATCCATTTAACTCCATTCCATTCCATTCTCTTTAGTTGCATTCAGTTCCTTTCCATTCACTTCCATTCCATTCCATCCCACGCCACTGCACTCCATTCCACTCAACTATAATCCACTGCATTCAATTCGATTCCATTCCATTTGAGACCATTCCATTCCAATCCAATGCATTGCATTCCTTTCCATTCCATTCAACTCGAATCCACTCTACTCTTCTCCACTCCACTCCACGCCACACCCTTCCTTATCATTCCATTCCATTCAACTCCTCTCCAGTCCACTCCATTCCTTCTTCTCCATTCCACCACACTGCGCTCTCCTCCCCTCCATTTCTTTCCATTCCATTCCGATCCACTCCATTCCATTGCCTTACATTCCATTCTATTCCATTCCTTTCCATTCCATTCCACTCCACTCTGTTCCACTCTAATCCACTGCATTCCAGTCCTTTCCATTACATTCCCCTCTAATCCACTCTACTGCACTCCACACCACTCCACAAAACTCCACTCCATTCCATTCCTTACCATTCCACTCCACTCCACTCCACTCCATTCCAATCCACTCAATCCCACTCAACTTCACACCTCTCTACTCCACTCCATTCCATTCCTTTTTATTCCATTCCACTACACTCCAATCCACTGCAATCCAATCCATCCCATTGCATTTTATTCCATTCCATTGCTCTCCATTCCATTCGTTTCCCTTCCATTCCACAACATTCCACTCCTTTGCATTCCACTCCAATCCACTGCACTACACTCCTCTCATTCCATTCCATTCCATTACATTACATTCGACTCAAAAGCCACTCCACTCTACTCCACTCCACTCCAATCCTTTCCATTCTGCTACACTCCTCTCTTCTCCATTCCATTCCATTCCACTCCACTCCACTCCACTATATTCCATTCCTTTCTTCTCCATTCCACTACACTGCAATCTACTCAACTCCATTCCATTCCATTCCATTCCATTCCTTTCCATTCCATTCTATTCCATTCCATTCCATTCGAATCCACTCTACTCCATTGTACTCAACGCCACTCCATTCCATTCCATTGCATTCCACGAGATTCCGCTCCTCTGCATTCCTTTCTACTCCATTCCACCGCACTGATCTCCACTACATACCATTCTATTCCATTCCATTACCTTCCATTGCATTCCATTCAATTTCATTCCTTTCCATTCCATTCCTTTCCACTGCCACTGCACTCCTATCCACTGAATTCCCTACACTCCCTTCCATTCCATTCAATTCAATTCCATTCCACTCGAATTCACTCCACTCCACCCCACTCCACTCCAATCCACTGCAGTGCACTCCTCTCTACTCCATTCCATTCCTTCCCATTCAACTCCACTCCACTCCACGCCATTCCTTTCCACTCCACTCCACTCCACTCCATTCATTTCTACTCCATTCCACTACACTGCAATCCACTCCACTCCATTCCATTCCTTTCCATTCCATTGCATTACATTTCATTCCATTCCCTTCCATTCCATACCATTCCCATCCAATACATGTCATTCCAATGCTTTCCATTCCATACCATTCCATTCCATTAATTTCTACTCGAATCCACTCTACTCCACTCTTCTCCACTCCACAAATCTCAACTTCATTAACTCAATCCCATTACAGTCCACTCCACTCCACTCCATTCCATTCAATTCCATTGAATACCACTCCACTCCATTCTACTCCATTCCTTTCCACTCCATGCCACTGCACTGCAATCTACACAATTCCGTTCCATTCAATTCTATTACCTTCCTTCCATTGCATTCCATTCCTTTCCAGTCCCTTCTATTCATTTCCATTCCACTCCTGTGCACTCCAATCCGCTGCATTCCTTTCCATTTCATTGCATTCCATTCCACCTGGATCCACTCCACTCTGTTCCACGACATTCCATTCCTTCCCATTCTAGTCCACTCTATGCCAATCCATTCCATTCCGTTTCACTGCACTCCCCTTCAGTCCACTCAGTCCATTAGATTCCATTCCCTTCCGTCCATTCCTATCCATTGCACTGCATTTCATTCCATTCCCTTCCATTCTATACCATTCCAATTCAATCCACTCCAATCCATCCATTCCATTCCATTCCATTCATTCCATTCCATTCCATTCCATTCCATTCATGCGAATCAACTCTACTCCATTCTACTCTTCTCTATCCATTCCATTACTTCAACTTTCACTCACAACACTCCACTCCACTCCATTCTATTCCATTCCACTCCACTGCACTCCACTCCAGTCCATTACTTTCATCTCCATTCCACTACACTGCATTCCAGTACACTCAATTGCATTACATTGCATTCCATTCTGATCCATTGCATTCCATTCCATTCCATTGTTTTCTAATCCATTCCATTCCACTCCATTCCACTCCACTCTATTCCACTGAATTCCATTCCATTCCTTTCCCTTCTCTCCTTTGCATTCCACTCCAATCTTCTCTACTCCACTCCACTCCATTCCATTCCTTCCCATTCCACTCCATTCCTTTCTACTCCATTCCACTACAGTGCATTCCACTCCAATTCATTCCATTCCATTTCACTTCATTCCTTTCTACTCCATTCCACTACACTGTTCTCCACTCCACTCCATTCCATTACAATCCATTCCATTCTGTTCCATTGCATTCCACTCAATTATATTACATTGCTTTACTTTCCACTCCACTCCACTCCACACTACTCCAATCAACTCCACTTCAATCCACTCTATTCCATATCATTCCTTCCCATTCTATTCCACTCCATTCCAGTGAATTACACTCCAATACACACTACAACACACCAGTCCTCTCCAGTCCATTCCTTTCCAATCAATTCCATTCCATTGCATTTTGTTTCCATTACATTCCATTCCATTGCATTAAATTCCACTCCATTCTCCGCTGTTCTTTTCCATTCCAAATCACTCCACTCCACTCAAAAACCTCTGCCTTCTATTCCGTTCCATTCCCTTCCATTCCTTTCCTTTCCATTCCTTTCCATTCCACTGGAATCCTCTCTAAACCGCTCTATTCCTCTCAATTCCACTCAACTCCATTCCATTCCTTCCCATTCCACTCCACTCACCACTTCCATTCCTTTCTTCTCCATTCCACTACACTGGTCTCCACTCCATTCCATTCCATTCCATTCGGTTCCATTCGATTCCATTCCATTTCATTCCACTCGAATCCCCTCTATTCCAATACACTAATCTCCACTCCACTCCACTACACTCCATTACATTCCATCCCATTCCAATCCACCCCGCCCAAATACAATCCATTCCATTCCATTCCATTCCATTCCTCTCCATTCCAGACAGTTCCACTCTTTTCCACTCCATTTTTTTCTAATCCATTCCACTACTGTGCAATTGACTCCACTCCATTCCATTTCATTCCATTCCATTCCATTGCATTTCTTTCCATTCCATTGCATTGCATTCCATTCCATTCCATTCCCTCCCATTCCATTCCATTCCACTCCTCTCCACTCCACTCTACTCCACTCCATTCCTTTCTACTGCATTCTACTACTCTGCAATCCACTCCACGCCATTCCATTCCATTCCATTTGTTTCCATTGCGTTCCATTCAATTCCATTCCCTTCCATTCCATTACATTCTACTCCATTTCTCTCCACTCCAATTCTCTTCATTCCATTCTTTCAATTCGATTCCTTTCCATTCCATTCCATTCCATTCCACTCCACTGCAGTCTACTCCAATCCTATCCACTCAAATCCCCTGTTCTCCATTCCATTCCTTCCCATTCCCCTCCAGTACACTCCACTCCATTCCATTTCAGTCCATTCCATTCCACTGCACTCCAAACCTCGCTACCGTATTCCTTTCTATTCCCTTCCAATACACTGAACACCACTCCAATCCATTTCATTATATTCCATTCCAGTCCATTCCGTTCCATTGCATTCCATACCATTCCAATCCCTTCCATTCCCGTTCATTCCACTCCACTCCTGTCTAATCTACTGCATTCTGCTCCATTCCATTTTATTCCTTTCCATTCCATTCAATTCCACTCGAATCCTGTGTACTCCATTCCACCCCACTCCAATCCACTGCATTCCATTCCATTCCATTCCACTCAATTTCATTCCATTCCATTGTGTTCTGTTCCTTTCCAATTCACTCCCTCCCCTCCACTCCACTGCATTCCATTCCTTCCCATTCCACTCCACTCCAATCCATTTCATTCCAATCCATTCCACTCCAATTCGCTCCTCTCCACTCCACTCCACTCCATCCTATCTACTCCATTCCACTCCAATCGCTCCTCTCCACTCCACTCCACTCCATTCCTATCTACTCCATTCCACTCCACTGCACTCCACTCCACCCCATTCCATTTCATTCAATTCAATTCCATTCCATTGTGTTTCATTCCATTCCATTCCCTTCCTTCGGTTCCATTCCTCTCCAATCCACTCCAATCCAATGCATTCCATTCCATTCCATTCCACTCTACTAGAATCCACTCTATTCACTCCACTCCACTCCAATCCACTCCAATTCCTTGTACTCTATTCCACTACATTGCACTCCACCCCTCTCCATTCCATTCCATTCATTTCCATTCCATTCCAGTCCACTCGAATCCACTCTACTCCACTCTACTTGACTGCACTCCATCCATCCATTCCATTCCATTCCAGTGCAGTCCATTCCACTCCATTCGTTATTCTCCCTTCCACGAATCTGCTGTCCACTCCATTCCATTCCATCCCATTCCATTCCATTCCATTCTGTTCCACTCCATTGCCCTCCTTTCCATTCCATTCCCTCTATTCCTTGTCCTTCCCGTCCCGTCCACTCCATTCCAATCCACTGAATTCCATTCCATTGTAGTCTCCATTCCACGGTATTCCATTCCATTCCACTGAATGCACTCCAATTCACTTCAGTGCATTCCATTCCATTCCATTCCATTCCATTCCATTCAATCCGCTCGCATCCACTGTATTCCAATCCACTACACTCCAATCCATTCATTCCCATTCCTCTCCATTCCAATCCACTTTATTCAATTTCATTCAATTCCATTCCGTTCCTTTCCATTCCATACCTTTCAAAACTATTCCACCCCCACTCCACTCCACTCCACTGCACTGCTTTTTAATTTTTCTGCTACACTCCGTTCGAGTACACTGCACTCCACTCAACTCCCTTCTCTTCCATTCCATTCCATTCCATTCCATTTCCATTCATTCCATTCCATTCCGTTCTATTGCATTCCACTCCACTCACTCCATTCACACAAATACACTTCATTTCATCTAATTCCATTCCACTCCATTTCATTCTTTCCATTCCACTCCACTGCAATCCACTCCTTTCTACTCCTTTCCACTACAATTCACTCCACTCCAATCCATTTTATTCCATCCCATTCCACTCCATGCATTGCAATCTGATCCATTCCCATCCATTCCATTCGATTCCACTCCATCCCACTCCAATCCACTGCATTCTTTTCCATTACTTTCAATTCCATTCCACTCCAATCCACTCTACTCCACTCCATCCCACTCCACTCAACTCCACTCCACTGCATTTCATCCCTTCCCATTCCATTCTACTCCTCTCCTTTCCATTCTGTTCCATTCTATTACACTCAAATCCACTCCACTCCACTCCACTCCATTCCATTCCTTCCCATTCCACTGCACTCTACCCCACTACATTGCAGTCTATTCCACTTCACTCCACGCCACTCCACTCCATTCCTTTCTACTCCATTCCACTACACTGCACTCCACTCCACTCCACTCCATTCCATTCCACTCGAATCCACTCCACTCCCCTCCACTTCACTCTCCACTCCATTCCATACCGTTTCTAAACCACTCCACTCCACTCCGTCCCATTCATTCCTTCCCATTCTGCTCCAGTCCTCTCCACTCCCTTCCATTCCTTTCTATTCCATTCCACTACACTACATTCCACTGCACACCATTGCATTCAGTTCCATTCTATTCCATTCCATTCCTGTCCTTTGCACTCCATTACTTTCCATACCCTTCCATTGCTTTCCATTCCACTCCACTCCAATGTACTCCAATCCACTGAATTCCATTCTGTTCCATTCCATTCTTTTCTATTGCATTGCATTCCATTTCTCTCGAGTCCTCTCCACTAAATTCCACTCACTCCATTCCATTCCTTCCCATTCAACTCCACTGCACTCCTCTCCGTTCTATTCCATTCCGTTCCATTCCATTCCATTCCATTCCATTCCTTTCCATTCCAGTCCATTGCATTCCATGCCATTCCACTCCAATCCACTCCAATCCATTCCTTTCCACTCCATTCTACTGCAGTACATTCTACTCCAATCCATTCAATTCCAGTCCACTCCACTCATATCCACTCCAATCCACTGAAATCCATTCCATTCCAGTCCAGTCCATTCCATTCCATTCCACTCAAATCCATTCCACTCCACTCCACTCAATTCCTTTCCATTCTATTCCGTTCCATTGCTTTGCTTTCCATACCATTCCCTTTCATTGCATTCCATTCTACTCCAATCCACTCGAATCCACTGCATTCCTGTAGATTCCACTCCATTCCATTCCCTTCTTTTGCATTATGTTCCAGTCCAATCGAATCCACTCTACTCCACTCCAATCTACTCCATTCCTTTTTTCTACTTCAAGCATTCCACTCCATTCCATTCCATTCTATTCCTTTCTACTCCATTCCACTACACTGCATTTCACTCCACTCCACTCAATTCCATTGCATTCCTTTCCACTGCATTCCATTCCATTCCATTCCCTTCCATTCTATTAGATGCCAATCCATTCCAATCCACTGAATTCCATTCCCTTCCATTCCATTGCATTCCATTCCATTCCACTCCACTCCATTCCCTTCCGTTCCATTCCGTTCCATTCCATTCCATTCCATTCCATTCCATTCCACTCCACTCCGTTCCGTTCCATTCCATTCCATTCCATTCCATTCCATTCCACTCCGTTCCATTCCATTCTATTCCCCTCGACTCCAATGCACTCCACCCTACTCCATTCTATTCATTTCTCTTCAACTCCACTACACTCCATTGCATTCCATTCCATTCCCATAAACTCCACTCCATTCCGCTACACCGCACTCCCCTACAGTCTATTCCATTCCATTCCACTCCATTCCATTCCATTCCATTCCATTACAGTCCACTCTGTTGCATTCTGTTTAATTTCATTCCATTCCATTTCACTCCACTCTGCTACACCGCACTCCCCTACAGTCTATTCCATTCCATTCCACTCCATTCCATTCCATTACAGTCCACTCTGTTGCATTCTGTTTAATTTCATTCCATTCCATTTCACTCCACTCCACTCCACTCCAAAACATTCTATTTCATACCATTCCTTTCCATTCAACTCAGATACACTCCATTCCATTCCACGATATTCATTTTTTCCCATTCAACTCCAATCCATTCCCTTCCATTCCATTCCATTCCACCCCAGTCCACTCCACTCCACTCCACTCCACTCCATTCCTTTCTACTCTATTCCACTCCACTGCACTCCACTCCACTGCGTTCAATTCCATTCCATTCCTTTCCGTTCCATTGCATTGCATTCCATTCCATTCCCTTCCGATTCATTTACTTCCAATCCACTCGACTCCACTCTAATCCACTGCATTCCATTCCATTCCATTCCATTCCATTCCATTCCATTCCATTCCATTCCATTCCATTCCTTAATGTTCCATTGCATTGCATTCCATTCCATTCCCTTTCCTTCCATACCATTCTACTGCAATCTACTCCAATCCACTGTGTTTCATTCCATTCCATTCCATTCCAATTCATTCCCTCCCTCTCGAATCCACTCTACTACACTCCACGCCACCCCACTACACTCTATTACATTCATTCCCTGTCCACTCCACTCCTCTCCACTCCATTCCATTCCACTCCACTCCACTCAATCCACTCCATTCCTTTCTACTCCATTCCACTACACTGCTCTCCACTAGACTCAATGCCATTCAATTCTATTCCATTCCTTCCATTTCATTCCATTCCTTTCCACTCTATTCCATTAAATTCTTTTCCATTCCACTGCACTCCACTCCCCTCCAATCCACCTCATTCCGTTCCATTCCATTCCAATCCACTCAAATCCATATTACTCCATTCCAGCCCACTCCACTCCACTCCATTTCATTCCTTCTCATTGCACTCCACTCGACTCCACTCCACTCCATTCTTTTTCATTCCATTCCATTAATCTCGAATCCACTCCACCTTCACTCCACATTCCACTCCATTCCATTCTGCATTTACCACTTCCATTCATTCTACTCCATTCCA
>NW_022097592.1:0-98531 GCF_006542625.1 Nomascus leucogenys
AGTGGAGTAGAGTGGATTGGAGATGAATGGAAAGGAAAGGAATGGATTGGAGTGGAGTGGAGTGGAGTTGAGTGGAGTAGAGAGTATTAGACTGGAATGGAATGGAATGGAATAGATTGGAATGTAATGGAATGGAATGGCATGGACTGGAATGGAATGGAATGGAACTCAGTGAATTGGAGTGGGGAGGAGCGGAGTGGAATAGAATGCAATGGAATGGTACAGAATGGAATGGAATGGGGTGGAATGGAATGCAGTAGAAAATATTGGAATGAGTGGAGTGGAGTGTAATGGGAAGGAATGGAATGTAGTGGATTGGAGTGGAGTAGAGCGGATTCGAGGAGAATGGAATGGAATGGAATGCAGTGGATTGGCGTGGAATGGAATGGAATGCAATTGAAAGGAATGGAATGTAAGGGAAAGCAATGGAATGGAATGGAATGGAATGGAATGGAATGGAATGGAAGGGAGTGGAATGGAATGGAGTGGAGAGGAGTGGAGAGCACTGTGGTGGAATGCAGTAGAAAGGAATGTAGTGGAGTGGAGGGGAGTGTTTACGAATGGAATGGAATGGAGTGGACTGGAGTGTGAAGGGAAGGAATGGAATGGAGAGGAGTGGAGTGGATTGAAGAAGAGTGGATTCCAATAGAATAGAATCGAATGGGATGGAATGGAATGGGATGGAATGGAATGGAATGTAATGAATGGAATGGAATGGAATGGAATGGAGTGGAATCAAATGGAATGCAGTGGATTGGAGTGGAGTGGAATGGATGGAATGGAATAGAAGGGATGGAATGGAATGGAATGCAATTACTTGGAATTTAGTGGAATGGAATGGAATGGAGTTCAGGGGAGTGCAGTGTAGTAGAATGATGTAGAAAGGAGTGGAGAGGATTGCGGTGGAGAGGAGTGGAATGGAAGGCAATAGAGTCAAATGCTGTGGATTGGAATGGAGTGGAGTGGTGTGGAAAGGAATGGAATGGAACGGAACACAATGGAATAGAATGCAGTTGATTGGAGTAGAGTGGAGTGGAGTGGAATGGAATAGAATGGAAGGGAATGGAATGGAATGGAAAGGAAAGAAATGGAAGAGAATGGAATAGCGTAGAGTGGAATGTAATGGAGTGGCCAGCAATAGAGTGGAATGGAGTATAAAGGAATGGAGTGGAGTGATATGGAGTGGAGTGGAATTGATTGGAATGGAGTGGATTGGAGTGCAGTTGAACGGGAAGGAATGGAATGGGGTGGAGTGGAGTGGATTCGAGTAAAATGGAATGGAATGGAGTGGAGTGGATTGCAATGGAAAGGAATGAAATGCAGTGGAGTGGTGAGGAATGGGGTGGAGTCAAGTATACTGGTTTCGAGTGAATTGGAATGGAATGGAATGCAATGGATTGGAGTGTAGTGGACTGCAGTGGAGTGGATTGGACTGGAATGGAAGGGAATGGAAAGGAATGGAATGCAATGGAAGGAAAGGAATAGAATTGAACGGAATTGGGAGGATTAGAGTACAGTGTTGTGGAGTGGAATAGAAAACAATGTAGTGGAGTGGAGTGAAGTAGAATAGAAAGGAGTGTAGTAGAGTGGAAAGAGAATGAATGGAATGGGATGGAGTGGAATGGTGTGGAGTGCAGTAGAGTGGATTCAACTGTAGTGGAATGGATTGGAATGGAATGAAATACAGTGGATTGGAGTGGATTGCAGTAGAATGCTATGGAATGGAAGTTAATGTAATGGAAGGCAATGCAAAGGAAATTAATGAAATGAAATGGAGTGGAATGGAATGGAATTGAGTGGAATGGAGTGGAATGGAAAGGAATGGAGTGGAATGGAAAGGAATGGAGTGGAATGGAGTGGAATGGAATGGAATGGAATAGATTAGAGTGGAGTGGGGTGGAATGGAATGGAACGGAAGGGAAGGGAATGGAATGGAATCCAATGGAAAGAATTGGAAAGGAATGGAATGGAATGGAGTAGAATGGAGTGCAGTGTAGGATTAGAAAGGAAAGGAGTGGAGTGGAGTGGAATGGAATGGAATGGAGTGGAGTGGAGTTGAACGGAAAGGAATGGAATGGAATGGAGTGGAGTGGAGTGTAGTTTCATGGATTAGAAAGGAATGAAGTGAAGTCGAGTGTTGTGGAGTGGAGTGGAGTTTAATGGAGTGGAATGAAATGCAGTGGAGTGGAGTGGAATGGTGTATAAAGGAATGGAATGGAATGGAAGGGAATGGAATGGAATGTTTAAATGAAATGTGAGCTGTGACTCTGCCACTGCAATACAGTCTGGGTAACAGAATGAGATCCTGTTAAAAGAAAGAATTGGAATAGAATACTGTGGAATAGAATGGAATGGAATGGAATGGAATACAGAGGAGTAGGGTGGAGTGGAGTGTAATGGAATGCAGTGGAGTGGATTGAAGTAGAAAGAAATGAAGTGCAATGGAATGGCAAAATGAAATGTGAGCTGAGATTGTGCCACTGCACACGAGGAAGTATGACACAGTATAAGCATGTTGAAAGGAAGGAATGGCATGGAATAGTGTGGAATGGAATGGAATGGAATGGAATGGAATGGAATAGAATGGAATAGAATGGAATGGAATGGAATGGAATGCAATGGAATGGAATGGAATGGAATGGAATGGAATAGAATGGAATGGAATGGAATGGAATGGAATGGAATGGAATGGAATGGAATGGAATGGAATGGAATGGAATAGAATGGAATGGAATGGAACGGATTGCAGTGGTAGGCACTGTAGTGGAATGGAATTGAATGGAGTGGAAAGGAATGGAATGGAATGGAATGCAGTGGATTGGAGTGGATTGGAGCTGAGTGGAATGCAATGGAATGGAAGTGAAAGGAACGGAATGGAATGCAATGGAATGGAAAGGAATGTAATGGAATGGAGTAGAGTGGAGTGCAGTGTAGTTAAATGGATTAGAAAGGAATGGAGTGGAGTGGAGTGTTGTGGAGTGGAGTGGAGTTTAATGGACTGGAATGAAATTCAGTAGAGTGAAGTGATGTAGAATGGAATGGAATGGAAAGAAATGGAAGGGAATATTTAAATGAAATGTGAGCTGTGATTCTGCCACTGCAATACAGTCTGTGTGACAGTGAGATCCTGTTAAGAGAAAGAAATGGAATAGAATAGTGTGGAACGGAATGGAATGGAATGGAATGCACTGGAATAGGGTGGAGTGGAGGTTAATGGAGTTTAGTGAAGTGGATTGAAGTAAAATCAATGAAATGCAATGGAATGGAGAAATGAAATGTGAGCTGAGATTGTGCTACTGCACACTAGAAGGATGACACAGTATGAGCCTGTTCAAAGAAAGGAATGCAATGGACTATAGTGGAATGGAATGGAATGGATTGAATTGGAAGGCACTGTAGTGGAATGGAGTAGAAAGGAATGGAGTGGAATGGGAAGAATGGAATGGATTGGAGTGGAGTAGAGTGGATTAGAGTGGAATGCAATGGAATGGAAGGGATTGGAATGGAATGGAATGGAAAGCACTGGATTGGACTGGAGTAGGATGGAGTGGAATGGAATGGAATGGAAAGCACTGGATTGGGGTCGAGTGGAATGGAGTGGAATGGAATGGATAGGAAGGCAATGGAATGGAATGGAAGGAAATGGATCAGAATGGAATGCAATGGAAAGTAATGGAGTGTAATGGAGTACAGTGTAGTGGAATGGAGTAGAATGAAATGGAGTGAGGTGGAGTGGAGTGGAATGGAATTGAGTGGAACCGAATGGAAAGGAATTGACTGGAGTAGAGTGCAGTGGAGTGCAATGAGAAGAATTTGAAAGGAGTGGAGTGCAGTGGAGTGCAATGAGAAGAATTTGAAAGGATTGGAGTGCAGTGGCGAGGTGTGGATTAGAGCGGATACAAGGGGAAAGGAATGGAATGGAATCAAATTGAATGGAATGGAATGAATTGGATTGGAGTGCAGAGGAGTGGAGTGGAATAAAATGGAATGGAAGGGAATGGAATCAAATGGAAGGCAATGTAAAGGAATGGAATAAAGTGGAATGGAATGGAATGGAGTGGAGTGGAGTGCAGTGTAGTGGAATGGAGTAGAAAGGAATGGAGAAGAGTGGAGTGGAGTGGAATGGAAAGGAATGTAATGGAATGGAGTGGAGTGGAGTTGAAAGGGAAGTAATGGAATGGAGCGGAGTGGAGTGGAGTCGAGTGGATTCGAGTGGAATGGAAGGGAATGGAATGGAATGGAATGGAATGGAATGGAATGGAATGCAGTGGATTGGAGTGGATTGGATCAGAATGGAATGCAATGGAATGGAAAGGAATGGAATGGAATGAAATGCAATGGAACAGAAAGGAATGGAATGGAATGGAGTGGAGTGGAGTGTAGTTCAGGGTAGTTTAATGGATTAGAAAGGAATGAAGTGGAGTGGACTGTTGTGGAGTGGAGTGGAGTGTAATGGATTGGAATGAAGTGCAGTGGAGTGGAGTGATGTATAATGGAATGAAATGGAATAGAAGGGAATGGAAGGGAATGATTAAATGAAACGTGAGCTGTGATTCTGCCACTGCAATATAGTCTGTGTGATAAAGTGAGATCCTGTAAAAAGACAGAAATGGAATAGAATAGTATGGAAGAGAATGGAATGCAATGGAATGGAATGCAGTGGAGTAGGGTTGAGTGGAGTGTAATGGAGTTTAATGGAGTGGATTGAAATAGAAAGCAATGAAATCCAATGGAATGGCATAATGAAATGTGAGCTGAGATTGTGCCACTGCACACTAGGAAGGATGACACAGTATCAGCCTGTTGAAAGAATGGAATGGAATGGAATAGAGTGGGAGGGAATGGAATGGAACCTATTGTAGTGGAAGGCACAGTAATGGAATGGATTAGAAAGGATTGGAGTGGAATGGGAAGGAATGGAAGGGAGTGGAGTGGAATAGAGTGGATTAGAGTGGAATGGAATGGAATGGAGTGAAGTGGAATGGAATGGAATAGAAAGAACCGGATTGCAGTGGCGTGGAAAGGAAGAGACTGGAAGACAATGGATCAGAATGGAATGCAATGGAATGGAATGGAATGTAAGGGAGTGCAGTGTAGTGGAATGGAGTAGCAAGGAATGGAATGGAGTGGAGTGGAGTGGAATGGAATGGAGTGGTATGGAATGGAATGGAATGGAGTAGAGAGCAGTGGAGTGGAATGGGAAGTATTGGAAAGGAGTGGAGAAGAGTGGAGTGGAGAGGTGTGGATTAGAGTTTATATGAGGGGAACGGAATGGAATGGAATCAAATGGAATGGAATGGAATGGAATGCACTGGATTGGAGTGGAGAGGAATTGAGTGGAATACAATGCAATGGAAAGGAAATGAATGAATGGAAGGCAATGTAACGGAATGGAATGAAATGGAATGGAATGGATTGGAAAGATTGCAGTGTAGTGGAATGGAGTAGAAAGGAATGGAGAGGAGTGGAGTGGAGTGGAATGGAAAGGAATGTAATGGAATGGAGTGGAGTGGAGTGCAATGGGAAAGAATGTAATGGAGTGGAGTGAAGTGGAGTGCATTGGGAAAGAATGTAATGGAGTGGAGTGGAGTCGAGTGTATGCGAGTGGAATGGAATTGAATGGATTGGAATGGAATGGAATGGAATGCAGTGGATTGGAGAGGATTGGAGCGGAGTGGAATGCAATGGAATGGAAGCGAATGGAATGGAATGGAACAGAAAAGAATGGAATGGAATGGAGTGGAATGGAGTGCAGTGTAGTTTAATGGATTAGAAAGGAATGGAGTGGAATGGAGTGTTGTGGAGTGGAGTGGAGTGTAATAGAGTGGAATGAAGTGCAGTGGAGTGGAGTGAAGTGGTGTAGAATGGAATGGAATGGAAGGCAATGGAACGGAAAGTTTAAACGAAATGTGAGCTCTGATTGTGCCACTGCAAGATAGTCTCGGTGACAGAGTGAGATCCTGTTAAAAGAAAGAAATGAAATAGAATAGCGTTGAAGGGAATGGAATGGAATAGAATGGAATGGAATGGAATGTAGTGGATTAGGGTGGAGTGGAGTGTAGTGGAGTTTTGTGGAGTGGATTGAAGTAGAAAACAATAAAATGCAATGGAATGGCGAAATGAAATGTGAGCTGGGACTGTGCCACTGCACACTAGGAAGGATGACACAGTATGAGCCTGTTGAAAGAAAGGAATGGTATGGAAGAGAGTGGAATGGAATGGAATGGAATAGAATGGAATGGAACGTATTATAGTGGAAGGCACTGTAGTGGAATGGAGTAGAAAGGAATGGAGTGGAATGGGAAGGAATGGAATGGAGTGGTGTGGAGTGGAGTAGAGTGGATTGGAGTGGAATGGAATGGAATGGAATGTAGTGGAATGGAATGGAATGGAATGTAGTGGAATGGAATGGAATGGAAAGCACTGGATTGGAGTGGATTGGAGTGGAGTGGAATGGAGTGGAATGGAATGGATTGGAAGGCAATGGAATGGAATAGAAGGCAATGGATCAGAATGGAATGCAATGGAATGAAATGGAGTGTAATGGAGTGCACTATAGTGGAATGGAGTAGAAAGGAATGGAATGGAGTGGAGTGGAGTGGAATGGAATGGAATGGAATGGAATGGAATGGAATGGAATGGAGTAGAGTGCAGTGGAGTGGAAAGCGAAGGATTAGAAAGGAGTGGATTTGAGTGGAGAGGTGTGGATTAGAGTGGAAACTAGGGGAATGGAATGCAATGAAATCAAATGGAATGGAATGGAGTGGAATTAAATGGAATGGAATGGAATGGTGCAGAGAGGAAGGCAATGGAATGGAAGCGAATGGAATGGAAGTGAATGGAATGGAATGGAAGGCAATGTAACGGAATGGAATGAAATGGAATGGAATGGAGTGGAGTGCAGTGTAGTGGAATGGAGTAGAAAGGAATAGAGAGGAGTGGAGTGCATTGTAGTCGAATGGAGTAGAAAGGAATGGAAAGGAGTGGAGTGGAGTGGAATTTGAAGGAATGGAGTGGAGTGGAGTGAAGTGGAGTAAAGTGAATTCCAGTGGAATGGAATGGAATGGAATGGAATGGCATCCAGTGGATTGTAGTGGAGTGGAGTGGAGTTGAATGAAATGGAATGGAATGGATTGGAGAGCACTGTAATGGAATGGAGTAGAAAGGAATGGAGTGAAGGGGAGTGCAGTGGAGTTGAATGGAATAGAATGGAATGGAATGAAGTGCAATGGGGTGGAGTCGAATTTTAAGTAAAGGAGTGGAGTGGAGGGGAGTGGAATGGAATAGAGTGGATTCGAGTGGAATGGAATGGAAAGGAATGGAATGGAATGGAATGGAATGGAATGGAATGGAATGGAATGGAATGGAATGGAATGCAATTGATTGGAGTGGATTGGACTTTTGTGGAAAGGAATGGAATGGCATGAAAAGTAATGGAATGCAATTTCAACGGAATGGAATAGAATGGATTAGAATGAAATGGAGTGAAGAGGAGTGCAGTGTAGTGGAATGTCATAGTAAGCAATGGTGTGGAGTTAAGTGGAGTGGAATGTAATGGAGCGGAATGGAATGGAGTGGAGTGGAGTGGTGTGGAGTGACATGGAGTGGAGAGGATTGGAGTGCTGTGGAATGGAATGGGATGGAAGGGAATGTAATGGAATAGAGAAATGAAACGTTAGCTGTGATTCTGCCACTGCCATATAGCCATGGTGACAGAGTGAGATCAGGTCAATAGAAAGGAATGGAATGCAATGAAGTGGAGTGGAAACAAATGGACTGCTATGGAGAGGACTGGAGTGGAGGGGAGTGGAGTGGATGGGAGTGCAGTGGAATGGAGTGGAAGGGAGAGGAAGGGAATGGGACAGAATGGAATTGGCTGGAGTGGGGTGTAGTGGAGTGGTGTGAAGTGGGATGGAAATCAATGGAATACAACGGAATGGAATGGAATGCAATGGAATGGATTGGAATTCAATGAAATGCAAACGGATGGAACGGAATGGAATAGAGTGAAGTGCAGTGGAGTCAAGTAAAGTTTAGTTGAATGGAGTGGAATGTAATGGGTTGGAATGTAATAGAGTGGAATGGAGTGGAGGGGAGTGGAGTGGACTGAAGTTGAGTACAGTTGAGTGGCACGGAGTGGTATGGAATGTGATGGAATGGAATGGAGTGGAATGGAGTGGAGGGGACTGGACGGGAGAGGAATGCAGTGGAATGGAATGGAGAGGAGTGGAGTGGTGTGGAATGCAATGAAATGGGATGGAATGGATTATAACGGAATGGAATATAATGGAATGCAATTGAATGGAATGGTGAAATGTAATGTGAGCTGAGATTGAGCCACTAAACTCCAGCATGGATGACAGTGTGAGATCATGTCAAAAGAAAGACATGGAAGAGAATGCAGTGCAAGGGATTGGAATGGAATGAAATGGAGTGAAGTAGGGTGGTGTGGAGTGGCATGGAATGAAGTGCAGGGAAATGCAGTGGATTGAAGTGGAATGAAACGAAATGGAATGGAATGGTGAAACAAATTGTGAGCTGAGATTGTGCCACTGTGGTGAAGCCTTGATGACAGAGTATGAGCCTGTTAAAAGAGTGGAATAGAATGGAATGTAGTGGCCTGGAATGGAAAGGAATGGAACGGAATGGAACGGAACGGAACGGAATGGAATGGAACGGAATGGCACAGAATGGAATGGAATGGAATGGAGTTGAGGGGAGTAGAGTGGTGTGGGTTGGAAAGGAGTGGAATGGAATGGGATGGAATCTAATGGAATGGAATGGAACGGAATGGAATGGAATGGAATGGAATGGAATAGAATGGATTGGAATGCAGTGGATGGGAGTGGAGAGGAGAGGAATGGAATGGTAATGAAGAGAAATTAATGGAACGGAATGCAATGGAATGGAATGGAATGGAATGGAGTCGAGTGGAGTGCAGTGAAGTGGAATGGAGTAGAAAGGAACGTAGTGGAGTGGACTGGAGCTTAGTGGATTGGAATGCAATGGAATGGAACGGAGTCCAGTGGAGTGGAGTGGACTGTAGTGCAGTGTAGTGGAATGTAGTAGAAAGGAATGCAGTGGTGGGGAGTGAAGTGAAATGGAATGGAATGGAATGGAATGGAATGCAATGAAATGAAATGGAACGGAGTTGAGTGGAGTGGATTGGAATTGGAAGGATTGGAATCGAGTGGAGTGGAGTGGACTGGAGTAGAGTGAATTCGAGTGGAAAAGAATGCAATGGAATGATATGGAATGGGATGCAGTGGATATGAGTGGAGTGGAGTGGAGAGGAATGGAATGGAATGGAAGGGAATGCAATTGTATGGAATGCAATTGAATGGAATGGAATGGAAAGGAATGGAATGCAGTGGAGTGGAGTGCAATGTGGTGGAAGGGATTAGAAAGGAATGGCATGGAGTGGAGTTGAGTGGAATGAAATGGAATGGAATGGAGTGGAGTGGAGTGGAATTGGAAGGAATGGAATGGAGTGGAGTGGCATAGAGTGGTTTTGACTGCAATGGAATGGATTGGAATGGAATGGAATAAAATGGAATGCCATAGAATGATGTGGATTAGACTGGAGGGGAGTGGAATGGAATGGAATGGGAGGGAATGGAATGGTATGGAGTGCAGTGGAACACAATGGAATGGAATGCAAAGGAATGGAATTTACTGCAGTGTAGAGGAAGGAAGAAGAAAGGAATGGATTGGAGAAGAGTGGAATGGGGTGGAGTGGAACGGAGTGGAATGAAATGCAAGAGAGTGGAGTGGAATGTGAAGGAATGGAATGTAGTGCAGTGGATTCGAGTGGAGTAGAGTGGAGTAGAGTGGATTGCAGAGGAATGGATTGGAATGGAATGGAATGGAATGCAGTGGATTGGAGTGGAGTGGAATGGAGTGGAGTGGAGTGGAATGGAATGCAGTGCATGGGATTGGAGTGGAGTGGAATGGAATTGAATTGAATGGAATGGAATGGAATGGAATGGAATGCAATGCAACGCAACGGAATGGAATAGAATGGAACGGAATGGAGATGAGTGGAGTGCAGTGTAGTGGAAAGGAGTAGAAAGGAATGGAGTGGAGTAGACTGGATTGGAATGGAATGGAATGGTAAGCAGTGTAGTGGAATTCAATGGGAAGGAATGGAATGGAGTAGAGTGCAGTGGAGTTGAGTTGAGAAGAGTGGATTAGAGTTGAAAGGAATGCAATATAGAGCAATATAATGGAAAGAATTTGAATAGAATGCAATGTACCGGAGAGGAGTGGAGTGGATGGGAATGGCATGGAAGGGATTGGGATGAAATGGAATGGAATGGAGTAGATTGTAGTGTGGTGGAATGGAGTAGAAAGGAATGGAGTAGGGTGGAATGGAGTGGAGTGGAATGGTATGGAATGGAATGGAATTGAAAGGAATGAAAAGGAACGGAATGGAATGGAAATCAATAGAATGGAATGGAGTGGAGTGCAGAGTAGTGAAATGTAGTAGAAAGTAATTGAGTGGACTGCTGTGGAGTGGAATTGAGTGGAAAGGAAATTAATGCAGTGGAGTGGAGTGGATAGGAATGGGAATGAATGGAGTGGAGTGAAGGGGAGTGGCGAGGATACGAATGGAATGGTATGGAATGGACTGGAATGGAATGGAATGGAATGGCATGGAATAGAATGGAACAGAATGGAATGCAGTGGATTAGAGTGGAGTGGATAGGAATGGAGTGGAAAAGAATATAATGGAATGGAAAGGAATGCAATGCAAAGGAACAGAATGGAATGGAAAGGAATGGGAGTGGAGTGAAGTGCAGTGGAGTGGATTGGAGTAGAAATGAATGGAGTGGTGTGGAGTGTAGGGAAATGGAATGGAAAGGAATTTAAAGGAGAGGAGTGGAGTGGAGTTCAGAGGAGTGGATTAGAGTGAATTCGAGTGGAATTCAATGGAATGGGAGGTAATGGAAATGAATGGAATGGAATGGAATGAAGTGGATTAGAGTGGAGTACAGTGGAGTCAAATGGAATGGAACGGAAGGGAAATGAATGGAATGGAATGCAATGGAATGGAATGGAAAGGAATGGAAGGAATTGAATGGAATGGAGTGCATATTAGTGGAATGGAGTAGAAAGGAATGGAACAGAATGGAGTGGAGTGGAGTGGAATGAAATGGAATGGAATGGAGCGGAGTGCAGTTGAAGGAGAAGGAATGGAATGAAGCGGAGAGGAGTGGAGCGTATTCAATTTGAATACAACGGAATGGAATGGAATGGAATTCAGTGGACTGGAGTGGAGTGGAGAGGAGTGGAAGGGAATGGAATGGAAGGAATGGAATGGAATGGAATGCAATGGAACAGATAGGAAGGGAATGGAATGGAATGGAATGGAATGGAATGGAGAGGCATGGAATATAGTGTAGAGGAATGGATAAGAAAGCAATGTAATTGAGAGCAGTGGTGTGGAATGGAAAGGGAAGGAACGGAATGGAGTGGAGTGGAGTAGATTGGATTTGAGTGAAATGGAATGCAGTAAAATGTAATGGAATGGAATGCAGTGGAATGGAGTTGAGTGGAGTGGTTTGGAATGGTAGGGAATATAATGGAAGGGAACTAAATGGAATGGAATGCAATGGAAAGGAATGGAATGGAATGGAATGGAATGGAAGGCAATGGAGTGGAGTGCAGGGTAGTGGAATGGAGTAGAAAGGAATGGAGTGGAGTGTAATGGAATGGAGTGGAATGGAGTGGAATGGAGTGCAGGGGAATGGCAAGGAATGAAATGGAGTGAAGTGGAGTGGATAGGATTCAAGTGAAATGGAAGGGAAAGGAGTACTTGGAGTGGAGTGCAATGGGAAGGAATGAAATGCAGTGGTGTGGAGTAGAGTAGGGTGGAGTAGAGTAGAATACATTCGAGTGGATTGGAATGGAATGCAATGGTATGGAGTGGAGAGATTGGAGTAGAATGGGAATGAATGGAACGGAATTGAGAGCAGTGGAGTGGAGTACAGTGAATGGAATGGAATGAATTGAAATGGAATAGAATGGAATGGATTAGAATGGAATGCAGTGGATTGGAGTGTAGTGCATTGGAGAGGAATGGCATGGAATGGAAAGGAATGGAATGGAATGGAATAGAAAGCCAAGGAACAGAATGCAATGTAATGGAATGGAATGAAATGGAAAGAAAAGGAGTGGAGTGGAGGGCATTGTAGTGGAATCAAGTGGAAAAGAATGGAGTGGAGTCGAGTGGAGTGGAATGGAATGCAAAGGAGTTGAGTGGAGTGGGGTGGAACGAGAATGAATGGAGGGGAGTCCACCGGAGAGGAGTGGAGTAGAGTGGATTCTGGTGGAATGGAATGGAATACAGTGGATTGGTGTGGAGTGGAGTGTATTGGGATGGAATGGAAGGGAATGGAATGGAATTGAATGCAACAGAACGGAATGGAGTGGAATGGAATGGAATGGAATGGAATGGCATAGAATAGAATGGAATGGAGTGGAGTCAGGTGTAGTGCAACGGAGTAGAATGGAATGGAGAGAACTGGATTGGAGTGTAATGGATCGTAATGGAATCGAATAGATTGGAATGGAACTGAAAGGAATGTAGTGCGGTGGAGCGGAATGGGAAGGAATGGAATGGAGTGGAGTGGAGTGGAGTATAGTGGAGTAAAGTGCATTCTAGGGGAATGGAATGAAATGGAAAGGAATGGAAAGGATTGGAATGAGATATAATGGACTGGAGTGGAGTGCAGTGTAGTGGAATGAAGTAGAAAGAATGGAGTGAAGTGGAGTGGAGGGGAATCAATGGAATGGAATGGAGAGGAGTGGAGTTGAATGGCAAGGAATGGAATTGGTTGGAGTTGAGGGGAATCAATGGAATGGAATGGAGAGGAGTGGAGTTGAATGGCAAGGAACGGAATTGGTTGGAGTGGAGTGGAATGGAGTGGTTTCAAGTGGAATGGAATGGAGTGGAGAGGAGAGAATTTTAGTGAAATCGAGTAGAAAGGAAAGGAGTGGAGAGGAGATGAGCGGAGTGGAGTGGAATGCAGTGGAATAGAATGAAATTGAAAGGAGTGGGGTTGACTGGAGTGGAAAGGGAAGGAATGCAATGAAGTGCAGTAGAATGCAGTGAAATAGAGTGGATTCCAGTGGAATGTAACGGAAATGAATAGAATGCATTGGATTGGAGTGGAGTGGAGTGAACTAGAGTGGAAGGGAATGGAAGTTAATGGAATGAAATGTGATGCAATGGAAATGAAAGGAATGGAGTGGAATAGAATGGAGGGGAGTGGAGTGCAGTGAAGCATAATGGAGAAGAAAAAAATGCCTAGGAGGCTAGTAGAGTGCAGTGGAAAGGAATGAAATAGAATGGAGTGAAGGGCAGTGGAGTGGAATGGGAGAGAATGGAATGGAATGGAGTGGAGTGCAGTGGAGTAGAATGGATTCTAAATGAATGGAATGGAATGCAATGAAAAGAAATGAAATGGAATGGAATGGAATGGAATGGAATGGAATGGAATGCAGTAGAGATGAGTGGAATGGAATGGAAAGGAAGGGAAGGGAAAGGAATGGAATGCAATGCAAGGAAACGCAATGGAATAGAATGGAATAGAATGGAGCGGAGTAGAGTGCAGTGTAGTGGAATGGAGTAGGAAGTAATGGAGTGGTGTGGAGTGGAATGGAAAGGAGTTGACCTGAGTGCAGTGGAATGGGAAAGAATGGAGTAGAGGGGAGTCGATTGGAGTGGAGTAGAGTGGAATCAAGTAGAATGCAATTGAATGTAATGGAATGGAATGGAAAGAAATAGAATGGATGGGATGCAGTGGATTGGAGTAGAGTGGAGTGGAGTAGAATGGAATGGAACGGAAGGCAATGGAATGGAATGGAGTGGAGTGGAGGGCAGTGTCGTGGAAGGGATTAGAAAGAAATGGAGTGGAGTGGAGTGGAGTCGAGTGGAATGGAATGGAAAGGAAAGGAATTGAATGCAAAGAACACAATGGAATGGAAAGGAATATAATGAAATGGAGTGTATTGGAGGGCAGCGAAGTGGAATGGAGTGGAAAGGATTGGAGTGGATATGAGTGAAATGGAATGGAATGGATTCGAGTGGTGTGGAATGCGAATGAATGGAGTTTAGTGGAGAGGAGTGGAATAGAGCCGATTGGAATGGAATGGAATGGAATGGAATGGAATGCATTGGAATGGAATGGCATGGAATGGAATGGAATGGCATGGAATGGAATGGCATGGAATGGAATGGAATGGCATGGCATGGAATGAAATGGAATGGAATGGAATGGAATGGAATGGAATGGAATGCAGTGGATTGGAGTGGTTTGGAATGGAATGGAATGGAATGGAATGGAATGGAAGGGAAGGGAATGGGATGGAATGGAATGCAATGGAATGGAATGGACTGGAATGCAATGGAATGGAATGGCATGGAATGGAATGGAACGGAATGGAATGGGAGTGCAGTGGAGTGTAGCAAAGTGGAATGGAGTAGAAAGGAAAGGAGTGGAGTAGAGTGGAATTGAATGGAATGGAAAGGAATAGAACATAGAAGAGTGGAGTGTTGTTGAGTGGGTTGGATAACAGTGGACTCGAATGGAATGGAATGGAATGGAATATAAATTAATGCAATGAAATGCACTGCACTCGAGTGGAGTGGAGAGGAGTGCAACGGAAGGGAATGGAATGGAATGTAGTGGAAAGGAATGGAATGGAATGGAATGGAATGGAATGCAGTGGAATGCAATGGAGTGGAGTGCAGTGTAGTTGAATGGAGTAGAAAGGAAAGGAGTGTAGAGTTGTGAATTGAAATGGAGTGGAATGGAATGGAGTGGAGTGGAGTGGATTTGATTTGAAAGGAATGGAAAGGAATGGAATGGAATGGAAAGTAAAGGAATGGAATGGAATGGAATGGAATGGAATGGAATGGAGTGCAGTGTAGTGGAATGGAGTAGAAATGAATGGAGTGGAGTGGAGTGGAGTGGAATGGAATGGCATGGAATCTAGTGCAGTGGAGTTGAAAGGCAAGGAATGGAATGGATTGGAGTGGATTGGAGTGGAGTGTAGGGGAACGGAATAGAATGGACTGGAATGGAATTGAATGGAATGAAATTTATAGGAATGGGATGGAATGTAATGGAGTGCAATGGAATGCAATGGAGTAGAATGGAATGAATTCTGTGGATTTGAGTGCAGTAGAGTGGAGTGTAATGGAATGGAAAGGAATGGAAAGCCAATGATTGGAGTGGAATGGAAGGAGTGGAATGGAATGGAATGAAAGGGAATGGAATGGAATGAAAGTAATGGAATGGAATGGAATGGAATGGATGGAATGGAAAAGAATGGAATGGAATGGAATTGAGTGGAGATAAATGCAGTGTAGTGGAAATGGCGTAGAAAGGAATAGAGTGGAGTGGAGTGGATTAGAATGGAATGCAAAGGAATAGAGTGGTTTGGAGTGGAGTGGAATGGGAAGGAATGGAATGGAGTGGACTGGAGTGGAGTGGCATAGAGTGGATTTGAGTGAAATGGAAAGGAATGGAATGGAATAGAATGGAATGGAATGGAATGGAATGCAGTGGATTGGAATTTAGTGGAGTGGACTTTAATGGAATTGAATGGAAGGGAATTAAATACAATGGAACGGAATGGAATGTAATGGAATGAAATGGAAAACAATGGAATGGAATGGAATGGAATGGAATGGAATGGAATGGAATGGATGGATGGGATGGGATGGGATGGGATGGGATGGGATGGGATGGAATGGGATGGAATGGAATGGAATGGAATGCAATGGAATGGAGACCAATGCAGTGTAGTGGAAGTGGCGTAGAAAGGAAAGGAGTGGAGTGGAGGGGAGTGGAGTGGAATAGAATGGAATGGAATGCAACGGAGGGGTTTGGAGTGGAGTGGAAAGGAATTTAACGGAATGAAATGGAGTGGTGTGGAGTGCAATGTAGTGGAATGGAGAAGAAAGGAATGGAGTGGAGTGGAGTTGAATTGAATGGCATGGCATGGAATGGAGAGGAGTAGAATCAGATGGAATGGAATGGAATGGAATAGAGTGGAGTGGAGTAGATTGGGAATGAATAGAATGGAGTGGAGTGCAGTGGATTAGAGTGGATTAGAGTGGAATGGAATGGCATCGAAAGGAATGAATGCAATGGATTGGATTGGAGTAGAGTTGAGTGGAATGGAAAGGAATCAAAGGGAATGGAATGATATGGAACGCAATGGAAATACATGGAATGGAATGGAATGGAAAGGAAAGGAATGGAATGGAATGGAATGCAATGGAGTGGAATGCAATGGAATGGCGTGGACTGGAGTGCAGTGTAGTGGACTGGTGTAGAAAGGAATGGAGTGGAGTGGAGCAGAGTGGTGTGGAATGGATTGGAATGGAATGGAGTGGAGCAGAGTGGAGTGAAATGGGAAGGAATGGAGTACAGTGGAGTGGGGTATAATTGAATGTAAGGGAATTCAATGGAATTGAATGGAGGGGAATGCAGTGGATTGGAGTGGAGTTGAGTGGAGTGGAATTGTATCAAAAGGAAGGGAATGGAATGTAATGGAATTCAACAGAATGGAATGGAATGGAGCAGAGTTGAGTGCAGGTATATGGAAAGGAGTAGAAATGAATGGAGTGGACTGGAGTGGAGTAGAATAGAATGCTATGGAATTGAGAGGAATGGCATTTAATAGGAAGTAATGGAATGGAGTGGAGTTGATTGTCGTGGAGTGGAGTGGATTAGAGTGGATTTGAGTTGAGTGGAATGGAAATGATTGGAGTAGAATGGAAAGTAAAAGAATGAAAGGGAATGCAGTGGATTGGAGTGGAGTGGAGTGGAATGGAAAGGAACGGAATGGAACGGAACGGAACGGAACGGAATGGAATGGAATGGAATGGAATGGATTGGAATGGAATAAAACAGATTGGAATGGATTGGAATGGAATGGAGTGGAATGCATTGCAGTGTAGTGCAACGGAGTAGAAAGTTATCGAGTACATTGGAGTGTAGCAGAATGGATTCGAGTGGAATGGAATGGAAATGAAAGAATCTTTTTGATTGGAGTGGAGTGGAGTGGAATGCAAAGGAATGAAACGAAATCAAATGGAATTGAATGCAATGCACCGGAATGGAATGGAATGCAATGGAGTGCAGTGGAGTGCAGTGTAGAAAGGAAGGGAGTAGAAAGAAATGGAGTGGAGGGGAGACGGGTGGAATGGATTGGAATGGAAGTGAATGGAATGGAATGCAATGGTACAGAATGGAATGGAATGCAATGGAATCGAATGAAGAGAAAAAGAGTGCATTTTAGTGGAATGGAGTAAAAAGAACGTATTGGAGTGGAGTGTTGTGGAGTGAAGTGGAGGGGAATGGAATGCAAGGGAATGGAGTGGAGTGGAGTGGAATGGAAAGGAATGGAATGGAGAGGAGTGAATTGTAGTGGACAGGAGTGGAATGGAATGGAATGGAATGGAATGGAAGGGAATGGAATGCAGTGGATTGGAGTGGAGTGGAATGGAGTAGAATGGAATGGAACGGAATGGAAAGGAATCGATTGCAATGGATTGTAGTGGAGTGGTGTGGAAATGAATGGAATGAAATTCAAAGGAATTGAATGGAATACAACGGAATGGACTGGAAAGCAGAGGAGAGGAATGCCGTGTAGTGGAATGGAGTAGAAAGGAATGGAGTGGAGTGTAGTGGAGAGTAGTCCAATGGAATGGAATGGAACAGAATGGAGGGGAGGGTACTGGCATGGAAGGGGTGTGGAGTAGAGTGGATTCGAGTGGAATGGAAAAGAATGGAAAGGAATGGAATGCTGTGGGTTGAATTGGAGTGGAGTGGAGTTTAATGGAATGGAAGGTAAGGGAATGGAATGGAAAGGAATGGAATGGAAAGAAGTGGAATGAAATGGAATGGAATGGAATGGAGCGGAGGGCAGGGAAGTGTAGTGGAATGGAGTAGAAACGAATGGAGTGGAGTGGAGGGGAGTCGAATGGAAAGGAATGGAATGGAGCGGAGAGGAGTGCAGTGGAATCCTAAGGAATTGAATAGAGTGGAGAGGAGTGGTGTAGAGTGGATTCGAGTGCAATGGAAAGGAATGGATTATAACGGAATGGAATGGAATGGTATGCAGTGGATTGGAGTGGAGTGGACTGGAAAGGAAGACAATGGAATTGAATGGAATGGAGTGGACTGCATTGTAGTGGAATTGAGTAGAAAGGAATGGAATGGAGTGGAGTGGAATGGAATCGAACGGAATGGAATGGAAAGTAGTGGATTGGAGTGGAGTGGAATGGAGGGAAAGGAATGTAGTGGACTGGAGTGGAGATGAACGGAATGGAATACAATGCAATGTAATTGAATGGAGTGGAGTGGAGTGGAGAGTAGAGGAATGGAATGGAATAGAATTGAATGGAATGTAATGCAATGGATTGGAGTGGAGTTGGGAGGAACTGAACAGAATGGAATTCAAATGAATTGAATTGAATGGAATGAAATGCAGTGGAAGGGAAAGGAGTGGAGAGGAATGCAATGTAGTGGAATGGAGTAGAAAGGAATTAAGTGGAGTGTAGTGGAGCGGAGTAGAATGGAATGGAACGGAACGGAATGGAGTGGAGTGTAGTGGATTGGAAAGGAAAGAAACGAAGAGAGTGGACTGGAGTGGAGTATAATGCATTCAAGTGGAATAGAATAGAATGAAATGGAATGGAATACAGTGGATTGGAGTGGAGTAGAGTGGAGTGGCCTGGAATCAAATAGAAGGCAATGGAATGGAATGAAATGCTATATGACGGAATGGAATTGAATGGAATGGAGTGGAGTGGAGTGCTGACTAGTGGAATGGAGTAGAAAGGAAACGATTGGAGTGGAGTGGAGTGGAATGGGAGGGAATGGAAAGGAGTGGAGTTGACTGCAGTGGAGTGGATTGGTGTGGAGTGTATTCAAGTGGAATGGAATGAAACAGAATGGAATAGACTAGAGAGGAATGCAGTGTAGTGGAATATAGTAGAAAGGAATGGAGTGGAGTGGAGTCAGGTGGAATGGAATGTAATGGAATGGAATGCAGTGGAGTGTAGTGGAGAGGAAGGTGAAGGAATTGAATGGAGTGGAGTGGGATGGAGGGGGAAGGAATGGAGTGGAGTGGAGTGAAGTAGAGTGGATTCTAGTGGAATGGAATGGAATAAAATGGAATGGAATGCAGTGGATACGATTGGAGTGGACTGGACTGGAATGGCATGGAATGGAAGTGAATGGAAAGAATGGAATGCTAGTGAATGGAAAGAATGGAAAAAAAAGAATGGAAAATGAATGGAAGTGAAGGAGTGGAATGGAATGGAATGGAATCGAATTGGATGGAATGGAATGGAATGGAATGGAAAGGAAGGGAATAGAATGGAATGGAATCAAATGCAGTGTAGTGTAGTGTAGTGGAATGGATTAGAAACAAACGGAGTGGATTGGAGTGGAGTGGAGTGGAATCGAATGGAATGGAAGTGATTGGAATGGAATGGAATGCAATGGAACAGAATGGAACGGAATGGAGTGGCGTGGAGTGCAGTGTAGTGGAATGCAGTAGAAAGGAATGGAGTTGAATGGAGTAGAGTGGAGTGAAATGGAATGGATTGGAATGGAATGGAGTGGAGTGGAGTGGACTAGAGTAGATTCGAGTGGAATGGAAAGGAATGTAATAGAATGGAATGGAATGGAATGGAATGGAATGGAATGGAATGGAATGGAATGGAATGCAATGGATCAGTAAGGAATGGAACGCAACGGAAAGGAATGGATAGAAATGGAATGGCATGGAATGGAATGGAGTGGAGTGGAGTGCAGTGTGGTGGAATGGAGTAGAAATGTAAGGAAAGGAGTGGAGTGGAGTGGAAAATAATGGAATGGATTGAAATGGAATGGAATGCAATGGAGTGGAATGGAATGGAATGGACTGGAAAGGAGTGGAATGCAATGGAATGGAATGAGGTAGATTCTATTGGATTGGAGTGGAGTGGAGTGGAAACGAAAGGAACAGAATGGAATGGAGTGGAGTGGAATGTAGTGGAGTACAGTGGATTCGAGTGGAATGGAATAGAATGGAATGAATTGGAATGGAATGCAGTGGATTGAGTTGGGGAGGAGTATACTGGAATATAATGGAAAGGAAGGGAATGGAATGGAATGCAACAGAACAGAATACAATCCAATGGATAGGAATGGATTGGAGTGTAGTGTAGTATAGTGTAATGGAGTAGAAAGGTATGGAATAGAGTGGAGTGCAGTGGAGTGGAAAGAAATAGAATGGAATTTAATGGAAGGCAGAGAATTGGAGTTGAATGGAGTGGAATAGAATTGAATTGAAAGAAAGGGAATGGAATGGAATGAAATGCAATCTAACAGAATGGAATGGAGTGGAGTGGAGTGCAGTATAGAGGAATGGATTAGAAATAAATGGAGTGGAGTGGATTGGAGAGATTGGGAATGGAATGGAATGGATGGGAGTGGAGTGGATGGAAAGGAAAGGAGTGAATTAGAGTGGAGTGGAGTGGAGTGGTATGGATGGGAAAAGAAAGGGTTGGAATGTAATGGATAGGTGTGGGAGGAGTGGAATGGAATGGAATGGAATACAGTGGATTTTAGTGGAGTTGAGTGGCGTGATTAGGAATGCAATTGAGTGGAATGGAATGGAACGAAATGGACAGAAGTTTATTGGAGTGGAGTGTAGTGTAGTGGAATGGAATGGAACGGAAGGGAATGGAATGGAATGCAATGTAATGGAACGGAATGGAATGGAAAGGAGTGGAGTATTGTGCAGTGTAGTGGAATGAAGTAGAAAGAATGGAATGGAGTGTAATGCAGTGGAATAGAATACAAAGGAAAGGAAATGAATGCAATGGAAGAGAATGGAAAGTAAAGGAAGGGAATGCAATGAAACAGAGCGGAGAGGAGTGGAGTGGAATCCAATGGAATGCAATGGAATGGAATGGAATGGAATGGAGTGGAATGGAATGCAATGGAACGGAATGGAATGGAATGGAACGGAGGGGAGTGGAGTGCAGTGTAATGGCATGGAGTATAAAAGAATGTAGTGGACTGAAGTGGAATGGAGATGTATGGAAAGGGGTGGAATGGAATTCAGTGGAGTGGAGTGGATTGGAGTGGAGTGGAATGGAGAGGAAAGGAATGGGTGGAATGGATCTCAGGAGAGTGGAGTTCATTGGAGTGAAATGGAGCAGAATGAAGTGGAATGGAATACAATGAAATGGAAAGTAATGCGATGGAATGAAATGGAATGCAATGGAATGGAATGCAGTGAATTGGAATGGAGTGGAGTTGAGTGCAGTGTAGTGGAATGGAGTAGAACGGAATGGAGAGTAGAGTGGAGTCAAGTGAAATGGAGTTCAATGGAATCGAAAAGAAAGAAACGGAATTGAGTGAAGTGAAGTGGAGTGGATTCGTATGCGAAGGAAGGGAATGCAGTGGAGTGGAGACCAGTGGAGTGGATTCCAGTGGAATGGAATGGAAAGGAGTGGAATGGAATGGAAAGGAATGGAATGGAATGGAATGGAATGGAATGGAATGCAGTGGAAGGGAAAGGAGTGGAGAGGAATGCAATGTAGTGGAATGGAGTAGAAAGGAATTAAGTGGAGTGTAGTGGAGTGGAGTAGAATGGAATGGAACGGAACGGAATGGAGTGGAGTGTAGTGGATTGGAAAGGAAAGAAACGAAGAGAGTGGACTGGAGTGGAGTATAATTCATTCGAGTGGAATAGGATAGAATGAAATGGAATGGAATACAGTGGATTGGAGTGGAGTGGAGTGGAGTGGCCTGGAATCAAATAGAAGGCAATGGAATGGAATGAAATGCTATATGAGTTTGGAGTGGAATGGAGTGCAGTGGAATGGCATATAATGGCATGGAATGGAAGAGAATGTCAGGGAAATGAAAGGAATGGAATGGAATGGAATGGAATGGAATGGAATGGAGTGGAGTGCAGTGCAGTGAAGGGGAATGGAGTAGAAAGGAATGGAGAGGAGTGGAGTGGAATGGAATGGAATGGAATGGAATGGAATGGAATGGAATGTAGTCGACTGCAGTGGAATGGGAAGGAATGGAGTGGAGTGGAGTTGAGTGGAGTGGATTCCAGTGGAATGGAATTGAATTGAATGGAATGCAGTGGATTGGAGTGGAGTGGAGTGGAGTGGAATGGAATGGAATGGAGGGTAAGGAATGGTAAGGAATGTAATGTAATGGCATGGAATGGAATGGAATGGAGTCAAGTGGAGTGCAGTGTAGTGTAGTGGTGTAGAAAAGAATGGAATGGAGTATATTGGGCTGAAGTGGAATGGGGTGGAGAGTAATGGAATGGAATGGAATGAAGAGGAGTGGAATGGGAACGAATGGAATGGAGTGGTGTGGAGCAGAGTGGAGTTGAGTGGAATGGATTCGAGAGGAATGGAATGGAATGGAATGGTATGCAGTGGAATGAAGTCGAGTGGAATGGAATGGAATGGAGTGTAACAAATGGTATGGAATGCAATCGAATGGAATGGAATGGAATGGAGTCTAGTGGAGTGATGTGTAGTGTAATGGTGTAGAAAAGATTGGAGTGGACTGGATGGGAGTGGAGTGGAATAAGGTGGAGTGGAATGGAATGGAATGGAGGGGTGTGGAGTTGACTGGAAAGGAGTAGAGTGGAATCGAGTGGTATGGAGTGGAATGGAATGGAACGCAGTGGATAGGAGTGGAGTGGAATGGAGTCGAGTGGAGTGCAGTAGAGTGGAATCGAGTGGAACGGAATGGAATGGAATGCAGTGGTTTCTAGTGGAGTGGAGTGGAATGGAATGGAAAGGAAAGGGAAGGATTTCAACGCAAAGGAATGGAATGGAATGGAGTGGTGTGCAGTGGAATGGAATGGAATGGAATGGAACAAAGTGGAGTCGAGTGGAGTTGAATGGGAAGGAATGGAATAGATTGCAGTGGAGTGGAGTGGAGTGGAGCAAAGTTGAGTGGTTTCGAGTCGAATGAAATGGCATGGAAAGGAATAGAATGGAATGGAATGGAATGCAGTGCATTGGAGTGGAGTGGAGTGGAGTAGAAAGGAATGGAGTGGAGTGGAGCAGATTGGAATGGAATGGAATGGAATGGAATGCAGTAGAGGTGAGTGGAATCAGAAGGAATGGAATGGAGTGGATTGGAGGGGATTGGAGAGGATTGGACTGGTTTCGAGTGGAATGAAATAGAATAGAATGGAATGGAATGGAATGGAATGGAATGCAATGAAATGGAATGGAATGGAATGGAATGCAATGGAATGGAATGGAAGGGAAAGGAATGGAATGGAATGGAAGGGAAAGGAATGGAATGGAATAGAATGGAATGGAATGGACAGGAATGTAAGGGAATCTAGTGGAATGAGGTGGATTGGATTGGAGTGGAGTTAGTGCGGTGGAAAGGAATGGAATTGAATGGAATGGAAAGGAATGGAATGCAAAGGAGTGGAATGCATTCGAGAGGAAGGGGTATGAAAGGAATGGAGTGGAATTGAGTGGAGTGGAGTGGAGTACAGTGGTTTCAAGTGGAATGTAATGTATTGTTATGGAGTGCAATGGAATGGAATGAAGTGGATTGGAGTGGAGTGGAGTGGAATGGAATGGAATGGAAGGGAATGGAATGGAATGCAATTCAGTGAAATGGAATGGAATGGAATGGAACCTATTAGAATGAAATGTAATGGAATGGAGCGAGGTGGAATGCATTATAGTTGATTGGAGAAGAAAGAAATATAATGGAGTTGAGTTTTGTGGAGTGGAATGGAATGGAATGGAATGGAATGGAGTCTAGTGGAATGGGATGGATTGGATTGGAGTGGAGTGAATTGCAGTGGAAATGAATGGAATGGAATGGAATGGATTGGAATGGGGTGGAGGGCATTCGAGAGGAACAGGAATGAATGGCATGGAGTGGATTTCAGTGGAGTAGAGTGGAGTGCAGTGGTTTCAAGTGGAATGGAATGGAATGGAATGAAGTGGATTGGAGTGGAGTGGAATGGAACAGAATGGAAGGGAATGGAATGGAATACAATGGAATGGAATGGAATGGATTAGAATGAAATGGAATGGAATGGAATGGAATGGAGTGACGTGGAATGCATTGTAGTGGAATGGAGTAGAAAGAAATAAAATGGAGTTGAGTTTTGTGGAGAGGAATAGAATGGAATGGAATGGAATGGAGTGGTGTGGAGTGGAAGAGTGGAGAGGATTTGAATAAAAGGCAATGAAATGGAATGGAGTGGAGTGAAGTGCAGAGGAGAATATTCGAATGGAATGGAAAGGAATGGAATGGAATTCAGAGAATATGAGTGGAGTGGAGGGGAATGAAATGGAATTGAATGGCACGGAACGTAATGGAATACAAAGGAACTGAATGGAATCGAATGGAATGGAATTGAATGGAATGAAGACAAGTGGAATGCAGTGGAGTGGAATGGAGAAGAAAGGATAGGAATGGAGTGGAGTGGAATGAGAAGGAATGGAATTGGGTGGAGTGGAGTGTAGTGGGGAGGAGAGGATTCAAGGAGAATGGAATGGAATGGAATGGAATGGAATGGAATGGAATGGAATGCAGTGGAATGGATTGGAATGGAGTGGTATTGAATGGAATGGAAGGGAATGCAATGAAATTGAAAGGAATAAATGGAATGGAATGGAAGGTAACGGAATGCAGAGGAATGGAGTGCAGTGCAGTGAAATGAAGTAGAAAGGAATTGAGAGTAGTGTAGTGTAGTGTAATGGAGTGGGGTGGAGTGGAATGGAGTGGAATGGAACGGAATGGAAGGCAATGGAATGGAATGGAGTGGAGTGGAGATAGTGGAGTGGAATGGGATGGATGAAATGGAGTTGATTACAGTGAGTGGATTAGAGTGGAATCGAGTGGAATGGAATGGAAGGGAATGCAATGCAGTGGATTGGAGTGGAGGAGAGATGTGTGGAGTGGAGTGGAATGGAATCAAGCGAATGCAATGTAATGGGAGGGAATGGATTGGAATTGAATGGAATGCAAAGGAAAGAAATGGAATGGAATGGAATGCAAAGGAATGGAATGGAATGGAGTGATGTGGTGTACAGAGTAGTGGAATGGAATAGAACGGAATGGAGTGGTTTGGAGTGGAATGGAATGTAATGGAGTGGAGCGGAGTGGAATGGGAATGATGGAGTGGAGTGGAGAGGAGTACAGTGGATTCCTGTTTAATGGAATGGAATGGATCAGAATGGAATGCCGTGGATTTTAGTGGAGTGGAGTGGAGTGGAATGGAATGGATTGGCAGGGAATGGAATGGAATGCAATGAAATGCGATGGAATGGAATGGAGTGGAGTGGATTTCAGTGTAGTGGAATTGAATAGAAAGGATTGGAGTGGAATGGAGTGTAGTGGAATGGAGTGTAGTGGAATGGAGTGGTGTAGTACGGAACGGAGTGTAGAGGAGTGGAGTGGAATGGAATGGAATGGAATGGAAGGGAATGTAATGTAATGGTGAAATAAAATGTGAGCTGTGTTTGTGCCACAGCAATATTCCCAGGGTGGTAGAGTGAGATCACGTCATCAGAAAGGAATGGAATGGGATGGAATGGAGTGGAATGGACTGGAATGGACTGCAAAGGAGTGGACCGAAGTGGAGTGCAGTGGAGTGGGTTTGAGTGTAGTGGAGTGGAGGGGAATGGAAAGGAAAGGAATGGGATAGACCGGAACACAGTGGAGTGGAGTGGAGTGGATTGGAGTGAAGTGTAATGGAATGGAATGGAATGGAATGGATTGCAACAAAGAGGAAAGTAATGGAATGGAATTGAAAGAGATAGAATGGAATGCAGTGAAATGGGGTGGAGTGAAGTGGAGTGGAATGGAATGGAATGGAATGGAATGGATTGCAACAAAGAGGAAAGTAATGGAATGGAATTGAAAGAGATAGAATGGAATGCAGTGAAATGGGGTGGAGTGAAGTGGAGTGGAATGGAATGGAATGGAAGGGAATTTAATGGAATGCAGTGGATTGGATTGGAGTGTAGTGCAGTGGAGTGGAAACGAATGGAATGGAATGGAATGGAATTGAGTGGAGTGGATTGGAGAGGAAAAGGAATGACTGGAATGGAGTGGATTGGAGTGGACTAGAGTGGTTTTGAGGGGCATGTAATGTAACGTTATGAAATGGAATGGAATGGAAGGGAAGGGAATGGAATGAAATGAAATGGAATGGAATGGAGTGGAGTGGAGATGAATGGAATGGAATGAAATGGAGTGGAGTGGAGTGGAACTGGAAGGAATGGAATGAAGTGGATTGGAGGAGATTGCAGTGAATTGGAGTGGTTTTGGGTGGAATGCAATGGAATGGAAAGGAATATAGCGAAATGCAGTGGATTGGATTGGAGTGGAATCGAATGGAATGGAATGGAAAGGAATGGAATGGAATGGAAAGGAATGAAATGGAATTGAGAGGAGTTGATGGGAGAAGAAAGTGAATGAATGGGGTGGAATGGACTGGCGTGGGGTGGAGAGGAGTGGAGTACAGTGGATTCGAGTGGAATGTAATGTATTGTTAAGGAATGGAAAGGAATGGAATGAAGTGGATTGGAGTGGAGTGGAGTGGAATGGAATGGAACGGAAAGGAAGGGAATGGAATGGAATGCAATGGAATGGAATGGAATGGAATGGAATGGAATGGAATGGAATGGAATGAAATAGACATGAATAGAGAGGAGTGCAGTGTAGTGGAATGGCATGGAAAGGAATGGAGGGGAGTGGAGTGGAGTGGAATGAAATGGAATGGAAAGGTATGGAATGGAATGAAATAGAATGGAGTTGATTGGGGTGAAGTGGAGCGGAATGGAATTGAAAGGAAGGGAATGGAATATAAAGGACTGCAGTGGATTGGAGTGGAGGGGAGTGGAGTGGAGTGGAGTGGAATGTTACAGAATGGAATGGAATGCAATGGAATGGAACAGAACTGAATGAAATGGAATGGAATGGAAATGAATGGAATGCAGTGGAGTGGAGTGGAGTGGAGTGTATTCGAGTGTAATGGAATGAAATGTTATGAAAATGGCTGAAACGGAATGGAATGGAATTCAGTGCATTGGAGTGGAGAGGAGTGTAGTGGAATGGAATGTATAGGAATGGAATCAAATGGTATGGAATGGAATGCAATGGAATGGAATGGAATGGAATGGAATGCAATGCAATGGAATGGAATGGAATGGAATGGAATGGAATGCAATGGAATGGAATGGAATGGAATGGAATGGAATGCAATGGAATGGAACAGAATGGAATGGAGTGAGGTGCAATGAAGTGTAGTGGAATGGAGTAGAAAGAAATTTAATACAGTTGAGTGGTGTGGAGTGGAATGGAATGGAATGGAATAGAATGGAATGGAAAGTAGTGGAGTGGAGTTGAATGGGAAGGTATGGAATGGAGTGGAGTGGAGTGCAATGGAGAATATTCAAACTGAATGGAATGGAATCGAATTCAGTGGATTGGAGTGGAGTAGAGTGGAGTGTAATGAAATGGAAGGGAAAGGTATGGAATGGAATGGAATTGAAAGGAATGGAGTGGAGTGGAAAGCAGTAGAGGGAAATGCAGTAGAAAGGAATGGAATTCAGTGGATTGGATTGAAAAGGGAAGGAATGGAATGGAGCAGAGTGGAGTGGACTGGAGAAGAGTGGATGCGAGGAGAATGGAATGGAATGGAATGGAATGGAATGGAATGCAGTGGATTGTAGTGGATTTTAGGTGAGTAGAGTGGAGTGCTATGTAATGGAATGGAAGAGGATGGAATGTAATGGAATAGAACACAGTTAAACGGAATGGAAGCGAAGGGAAGGCAGTGGAGTGCAGGGCAGTGGAATTAAGTAGAAAGGAAATGAGAGGAGTGAAGTGTAGTGCAATGGAATATCGTGGAATACAGTGGAATGGAATGGAATGGAAGGCAATGGAATGGAATGAAATGGAAGGCAATGGAATGGAATGTAGTGGAGATACTGCAGTGGAATGGGAAGGATGAAATGGAGTTTACTATAGTGGAGTGGAGTAGAGTGGATTCAGGAGGAATGGAATGGAATGGAACGGAAGGGAATGGAATGGAATGGAATGGAATGGAATGGAATGGAATGGAATGGAATGCAGTGGATTGTAGTGGAGGGGAGTGGTGTGGAGTGGAATGGAATTGAATGAAAGGGAAAGGAATGGAATAGAAAGGAATAGAATGGAATGGTACGGAATGGAAAGGAATGGAATGGAATGGAATGGAGTGGAATGGAATGGAAAGGAGTGGCGTGGTGTACACTGTAGTGGAAGGGAGTAGAAAGGAATGGTGTGGAATGGAGTGGAATATAATGGAATAGAGTGGAGTGGAGTGGAATGGGATTGAATGGAGTGGAGTGGAGTGCAGCAGAGCAGATTCGCGTTTAATGTAATGTAACGTAATAGAATGGAATGCAATGCATTTTGGTGTAGTGGAGTGGAGAGGAACGGAATGGATTGTAAGGGAATGGAATGGAATTCAATGCAACTTAATGTAATGGAATGGAACGGAGTGGACTGCAGTGTAGTGGAATGGAGTAGTAATTAATGGAGTGGAATGGAGTGAGTCGAATGGAATGGAGTGGAGTGGAGTGGTGTGGTATGGAACGGAGGGGAGAGGAGTGGAGTGGAGTGGAATGGAATAGAATGGAATGGAGTGAAATGGAAGGCAATGTAATGGAATGGTGAAATAAAATGTGAGCTGTGACTGTGCCACTGCAATATTGCCAGGGTGACAGAGTGAGATCATGACGACAGTAAGGAAAGGAATGGAATGGAGTGCAATGGACTAGAATGGAATGCAATGGAGTGGACTCAAGTGGAGAGGAGTAGAGTGGATTTGAGTTTAATGGAGTGGAATGGAATGCAGAGGAAAGGAATGGCATGCAATGATATTCAACGGAGCGGAGTGGAGTGGGTTGGAGTGGAGTGAAGTGGAATGGAATGGAATGGATTGCAAGAGAGAGGAAAGGAATGCAATAGAATGGAATGGAAAGAAATGAAATGGAAAGCAGAGAAATGGAGTGGAGTGCAGTGGAGTGGAGTGGAGTGGAGTGGAGTGGAGTGGAATGGAATGGAATGGAAGGGAATGGAATGGAAAGGCATGCAGTGGAGTGCAACGGAATGGAACAGAATGGAATGGAGTGGAGAGGAATGCAGTGTAGTGGAATGGAGCAGAACGGAATGCCTTGGAGTTCAATGGAGTGGAATGGAGTGGAATGGAATGGAAAGGAATGGAATGGACTGGAATGGAAGAGTATCGAATGGAATAGAGTGGAGTGGAGAGGATTAGGAAGGAATGGAATGGAGTGGAGTGGAGTCGAGTAGAGTGGGGTAGAATGGATATGCGTGGAATAGAATGGAATGGAATGGAATGGAATGGAATGTAGTGGATCGCGGTGGAGTGGAGTGGAATGGAATGGAATGCAATGCAATGCAACAGAAAGTAATGGAATGGAATAGGAAAGAATGGAGTGAAGTGGAGTGCAGTGTAGTTCAATTAAGTAGAAAGGAACGGAGTGGAGTGTAGTGGAGTGGAAGAGAATGGAATGGAATGGAGTAGAATGGAGTGGAGTTGAAAGGGAAGGAATGCAAAGTATTGGAGTGGAGTGGATTGCAATTGTTAGTGGAATGGACTGGAATAGAATGGAATGGAATGGAATTGACTGGAGTGGAATGGGAAAGAATGGAATGCACTGGAGTGGAGTCAAGTGGAGTGGAGTAGAGTTGACTCAAGAGGAATGGAATGGAATGGAAAGCACTGTTTTGGATTGGAGTGAATTTGAGTGGAATTGAATGGAATGGAAGGGAAAGGAATAGATTGCAATGCAATGGATGGGAATGGAATGAAATGGAATGGAACGCAATCGATTGGAATGGAATAGAGTGGAGTGCAGTTTAATGCAGTGCAGGGGAATGGAGTAGAAAGGAATGGAGTGGAGTGGAGTGAAATGGAATGGTAGGGAATGCAATGGAATGGAATGCACTTCAGTGGAGTGGAATGTAAGGAATGGAATAGAGTGGAGTGGAGTCGAGTGAATTCGAGTGGAATGGCATGGAATGGAATGGCATGCAGTGGAGTGGAGTGGAGAGGAGTGGAGCGGAATGGAGTGGAAGCGAGTTGAATGGAATGGAATGGAATAAAATGCAGTGGATTGGAGTGGAGTGGAGTGTAATGGAATGGAATGGACGGGAATGGAAACGAATGGGATGTAATGGAAGAATGGAATGGAATGGAATGCAACATAGTGGAGTGGAATGCTTTGTAGTGGAATGGAGTAGAAAGGAATGGAGTCCAATGGAGTGGAGTGGAGTGGAGTGGAATGGAGTTTAATGTTAAGGAATGGAATGGAATGGAATGGAATGGAGTGGAGCGGATTGGAGTGGAATGACGAGGAATAGAATGGAGAGGACTGGAGTCGAGTGGAGTGGAGTAGAGTAGATTTGAGTTGAAGAGAATGGAATCGAATGGAATGGCGTGTTGTGGAGTGGAATTGGAAGGAATGGAATGGAGCATAGTAGAATTGAGTGTAGTGGAATGGCTTGGTGTCGAACAGAAAGGGATGGAATGGAATGGAGTGGAGTGAAGAGGAGTGGAGTGTAGTGGAATGGAATGTAACGGAAAGGAATGGAATGTAATGCAGGGGACTGGGGTAGAGTGGAGTTGAGTGCAACGGAATGGAATGGGAAGGAATGGAATGGAATGGAATGGAATGGAATGGAATGGAATGGAATGGAATGGAACTGAATGGAATGGAATGGAATGGAAAAGAGTGGAGTGGAGAGCAGTTCAGTGGAATGGAGGAGAAAGGAAATGAGTAGAGTGGAGTTGAATTGCTAGGAAAGGAAAGGAGTGGAGTTGAGTGCAGTTGACTCCAGGTGAATATAACGGAATGGAATCAAATGGAATGGAATGGAATAGAATAGAATAAAATGTAAGACAATGTAGTGGTTTGGAGGGGAGTGGAGTAGAGTGGAATGAAATGGAAGGGCATGGAATGGAATGCAATGCACTGCAATGGAATGGAAGGGAATGGAATTGAATGCAATGGAATGGAATGGAATGGAATGGAATGGAGTGGAGTAGAGTGGAGTGCAGTGTGCTGGAATGGCGTAGAAAGGAAGGGAGAAGAGTGGAGTGAATTCGAATGAAATGGATAGGAAAGGAATGGAATGGAATGCAATGGAATGGAATGGAATGGAATGGAATGCAGTGGACTGGAGTGGAGTGGAGTGGAATGGAATGGAAAGAAAGGGAATGGTATATAACGGACTGCAGTGGATTGGAGTGGATGGGAGAGGTGTGGAATGGAATGCAATGGAATGGAAAGGAATGGAATGGAAAGCCATGGAAAGAAATGGAATGGAATGGAATGAAATGCAGTGGCGTGCAGGGTAGTGGAGTGGAGAGTATTCGAGTGTAATGGAATGCAATTCTATGGAAATGACTGGAATGCAATGGAATGGAATTCAGTGGATTGCAGAGGAGAGGAGTGGAGTGGAATGGAATGGAAAGGAATGGAATGGAATGGAGTGTAGTGGAACAGGAAGGAAAGGAATTGAGTGGAGTAGAGTGGAATGCTATGGAATGGAAGGGAATGGAATGCAATGGAACAGAATAAAATGGAATGGAATGAAGTGGAGTGGAGTGGAGTGGATTCGAGTATAATGGAATGGAATGGAATAGAATGCAGTGGATGGGAGTAGAGTGGAGTGGAGTTGAATGGAATGGAATGGATGGGAATGGAATGCAATACAATGGAACAGAATGGAATAGAATGGAAAGGAATGGAGTGGAGTGCAAGGGACTGCAATGTAGTGGAATGGAGTAGAAAGGAATGGAGTGGAGTAGAGTGTAAACGACTGGAGTGTAGTGGAATGTAGTGGAATGGAATGGAATTGAATGGAGTGTGGCGCTGTGGAATGGAATGGGAAGGAATCGAATGGAGTGGAGTGGAGTGGAGTGAATTCGAGTGGAATGGAATGGAATGGAATGGAATAGAATGGAATGAAGTAGATTAGAGTGGAGTGGAATAAAGTGGAATTTAATGGAATGAAAGGGAATGGAATGGAATGCAATGCAATGGAACAGAAAGGAATGGAATGGAGTGGAATGGAGTGGAGTGAAGTGCAGTGTAGATCAATGGAGTAGAAAGGAATTCAGTGGAGTGGAGTGGTGTGGAGTGGAATGGAGTGGAATTGAATGGAATGGAGTGGAGGGGAGGGGAATGGGAAAGAATGGAATGGAGTGGTGTGGAGCGGAGTGTAGTGGAGTAGACTGCACTTGAGTTAAATGCAATGGAATAGAATGGAATGGAGTGAAGTGTAGTGGAATGGAATGGAAAGGAAGGGAATGGTATGTAATGTAATGCGATGGAATGGAATGGAATGGAATGGAATGGAAAGTGGAGTGGAGTGCAGTGTATTGGAATGGAGTTTAAAGGACTGGAGTAAAGTGTAGTGGAATGGAAAGGATTGGAATGGAATACATTGGAGTGGAGTGGCGTGGAGAGGATTTGAATGGAATGGAATGGAATGGAATGGATTTCAGTGGATTGGAGTAGAGTGGAGTGGAACTGAAAGGAAGGTAATGGAATGGATTGGAATCCATTGCAACAGAATGGAATGGAATGGAATGGAATGGAATGGAATGGAATGGAATGGAATGGAGTGTAGTGGAAGGGAGTGCAGTGTATTGGAATGGAGAAGAAAGGAGTGGAATGGAGTGGAGTGGAGAGGAGTTGAGTGGAATGGGATGGAATCGAATGGAGTGGAGTGGAGTGGAGTGGAGTTTAATGTTAAGTAATGGAACAGATTGGAGTGAAGTGGAGAAATGTGGAGTGGTTTCGATTGGAATGGAATGGAATGGAAAGGAATGCAATGTAATTGAATTCAGTGGAATGGAGTGGAGTGCAGTGGAGTGGAAAAGAACAGAATGGAAATAAATGGAAAGGAATGGAGTGCAATGGATTGATACGGAATGGAATGCACTTGGATGGAGTGGAGAGAACAGCAGATGGGTGGAATTGAGTATAAAGGAATGGAGTGGGGTGGAGTGGAATGTTATGGAAAAGAAGATAATGGAAGGGAATGGAATGCAATGGAATGGAATGAGATGGAATGGAATGCAGTGGAGTGGATTGGAGTGGAGTGGGATGGAGTGGATTCGAGTGGAATGGAATGGAATGGAAAGAAATCGAATGCAGTGGATGGGAGTGGAGTGGAGTGCAGCGAAATGGAATGGAATGGAAAGTAATGGAATGGAATGCAGTGCAATGGATTGGAATGGAATGAAATGGAATGAAAAGGAATGGAATGGAATGGAAAGCAAAGGAATGGAGAGGAATGGAGTGTAGTGTGGTGGAATGGAATAGAAAGGAAAGAAGCAGAGTGGAGTGCAGAGGAATGGAATGGAATGGAGTAGAGTGGAGGGAAATGTGAAGGAATGGAATGGAGTGGAGTGGAGTAGAGGGGATTCGAGTGGAATGGAATGGAATGGAATCCAAAGGATTGCAGTGGATTGAAATGGAGTGGAATCAAGTGGAGTGGAGAGGAATGGAATGGAATGGAAGGGAATGGAATGGAAAGGAATGCAATGAAAGGAAATGGAATGGAATGGAATGGAATGGAATGTAGTGGAGTGGAGAGCAGTGTAGTGGAGTCAAGTAGAAACGAGTGAGGTGGAGTGCATTTGAGTGGAGAGTAATGGAGTAGAATGGAAAGGAATGGAATGGAATGGAATGGTACGGAATGGAATGGAATGGAATGGAATGAAGTGGTCGGAAGTGGATTGCAGTGGAATGGAATGGAATGCAGTGGATTGGACTGGTGTGGAGTGAAGTGAAATGGAACAGAATGGAAGGGACAGGAATGGAATGGAATGGAATGGAGTGGAATGGAATGGAACGGAACGGAAGGGAACGGAATGGAATGGAATGGAATGGAATGGAATGAAATCGAGTGGAGTGGAGTGGAGAGCAGTGTAGTGGAATTGAGTGGAAAGGAGGGCAGTGGAGTGTTGTTGAGTGGAATGGAATGGAATGGAGAGCATTTGAGTGGAGTTAAATGGGAAGTACCTGTATAGATTGGATTGGAGTGGACTGAAGTAGAGTGGATTCTACTGGAACCAATAGACTGAAGTAGAGTGGTTTCGACTGGAGTGCAGTGTAGTGAATTAGAGTGGATTCCGGTGGAATGGAATACAATGGAATGGAATGGATTAGAATGCAGTGGAATGGAATGGAATGGAATGGAATCTAATGGATTGGAATGTAGTGGATGGGAATGGAGTGGATTGGAATTGAATGGAAGGGAAGGGAATTTAAAGGAATGCAATGCATTGGAAAGTAATGGAATGCAATATAAACGAATGAGGTCGAGTGCAGTGTATTGGAAAGGCATAGAAACAAATGGAATGGAATGGATTGGATTGGAGTCGAATGGAATGGAATGGAATGGAGTGGAGTGGAGTGGAAATGTATGGGAAGTAATGGAATGGAGTCGAGTGGAGTGGAATGACTTTGAGAGCAAAGGAATGGAACGGAATGGATTAGAATTGATTGGAATGGAATGGTAGGGAATGGAGAGGATTGGGGTGGAGTGGAGTGGAATGGAATGGAATGGAAAGGAATGGAATGGAATTCAATGCAATGGATTGGAATGGAATCAAATGAAATGGAATGGAATGGAATGGAATTAAATAGATTGGAATGGAATGAAATGGAACAGAAAGGAATGGAATGGAATGGAAAGGAATTGAGAGGAGTGGAGTGCAGGGTGGTGGAATGGAATAGAAAGTATAGGAGAGGAGTGGAATGGAATGGAATGGAGTAGAGTGGAGAGGGATGTGAAGGAATGGAATGGAGTGGTGTGCAGTGGAGTAGAGTGGATTCGAGTGGAATGGGATAGAATGGAGTAGAAAGGAATGGAAAGGAATGGAGTCAAGTTGGATGGAATGCAGTGGATTGGAGTGGAGTGGAATGGAGTGGAGAGGAGTGGGATGGAAGGGCTTGGAATACAAAGAATGCAATGAAAAAGAATGGAATGGAATGGAATGGAATGGAATGGAATGGAACGGAATGGAGTTGAGTGCAGTGTAGTGGAAAGAAGTAGAAACGAGTGAGGTGGAGTGCATTGGAGTGGAGTGGAATGGAATGGAATGGAATAGAACGCAGTGGAATGGAGGGAAGTGAATTGGATTGGAATGGAATGGAATGGAAGAGAATGGAAAGGAAAGGAATGCAGTGCACTGGAGTGGAATGGAGTGGAGTGGAATGGAATAGAAGGGACAGGAATGGAATGGGATGCAATGGACAGGAATGTAATGGGATGCAAAGGACAGAAATGGAATGGAATGGAATGGAATGGAATGGAGTGGAGCAGAGAGGAGTGCAGTGTAGTGGAAAGAAGTAAAAAGGATTCTACTGGAGTGGAATGGAGTGGAGTTGAGTGGAATGGAATGGAGTGGAATGGAGTGTAATGAGAAGTAATGGAATGGATTGGAGTGGAGTGAAGTGAAGTGGAGTGGTTTCAGTTGGAATGGAATGGAATGGAAAGGAATGGATTGTTATTGAATGCAGTGGATTGGAGTGAAGTGGAGTGGAGTGGAACAGAATGGAATTGAAAGGAATGGAAAGGAATGGAATGGACTGGAATGGTGTGGAAAAGAATGCAATGGAATGAACAGAAGTGTGTTGGAATTCAGCAGAAACGAATGGAGTGGAGTGGAGTGGAATACTAAGGAATAGAAGGGAATGGAAGGGAAAGGAATGAAATGGAAAAGAATGAAATGGAATAGAGTGGAGTGGAGTGGAGTGGAGTTTAGTGGATTCGAGTGGAATGGAATGCAATGGAATGCAGTGGAAGGGAGTGGAGTGTAGCGGAGTGGAATGGAATTGAAGGGAATGGAATGGAATGCAATGCAATGGATTGGAATGGAATGAAATGGAATGGAAAGGAAAGTAATGGAAAGGAATTGAGAAGAGTGGAGTGCAGTGTGGTGGAATGGAGTAGAAAGGAAAGGAGTAGACTGGAGTCGAGTGCAATGGAATGGAATGGAGTAGAGTGGAGTGGAATGTGAAGGAATGGAATTGAGTGGTGTGGAGTGGAGTAGAGTTGATTCGAGTGGAATGGAATGGAATGGAATGGAATGGAATGAGATGGAAAGTTATGGAATCGAACTGAATGAAATGGAATGCAGTGGATTGGAATGGAGTGGAATGGAGTGGAGTGGTCTGGAATGGAATGGAAGGTAATGGAATGAAAAGGAATGAAATGAAAAGGAGTGGAATGGAATGGAAGATAGTGCAGTGGAGTGCAGTGGAGTGGAATGAATTAGAAAATAGTGAGGTGGATTGAATTGGAGTGGACTGGAATTGAGTGGAATGGAAAGGAATGGAATGGATTGCATTGGAATGAAGTGGAATGGAATGAAATGGAAGGGAAAAGAATGGAATGGAATGCAGTGGTTTGGAAGGGAGTGGAGTGAGTGGAATGGAATGGAATGGAAGGGACAGGAAGGGAATGGACAGGAATGCAAAGGAGCGGAATGGAATTAAACAGAATGGATTGTGGTGGAGTGGAATGAAGTGGAGTGCAGTGTAGTGGAAAGAAGTAGAAACAGTGGAGTGGCATGGAGTCGAGCTATTCTGAATGGAATGGAATGGAAAGGAATGGAATGGAATGGAATTTAGTGGATTGGAGTTGAGTGAACTGGATTGGAATGGAATGGAATGGAATGGTATAGAATGGAGTGAGTGGGGTGGAATAGGATGCAATGGAATGGAGTGGAGAGGAATGGAATGGAGTAGAATGGATTCGAGAGGAATGGAATGGAATGAAAGGGAAATGAATGAAATGGAATGGAATGGAATGGAATTGAATCGAATGCAGTGTATTGCAGTGGAGTGCAGTGGAGTGGAGTGCAATGGAAAGGAATGGAATGGAGTGGAGTGCAGTGCAGGGTGCTGAAATATACTAGAAAGAGTAGAGTGGCTTGGAGAGGAATGGAATGGAATGGGTTGCAGTGGAGTCGGGTGGAATGGGAAGGAATGGAATGGAGAAGAGTGGAGTGGATCGGAGTGTATTCGAGTGCAAAGGAATGGAATGGAATAGAATGGAATGCAGTGGATTGGAGTGAAGTTGAGTGGAGTGAAATGGAATGGAATGCAATGCAACGGAATGGAATGGAATGGAATGATATGGAAAAAAGTGGAGTGGAAGGCAGTTTAGTGGAATGGAGTAGAAAGGAATGCCATGGAGGAGAGTGGAGGGGAAAGCAGTGGAGTGGAAAGGAGTGGTACGGAATAGAATTTAAAGGAATGGAATAGAATGCAATGGAATGGAATGGAATGGAATGCAATGGAATGGAATGGAATGGAATGTAGTGGAATGGGAAGGAAACGAATGGAGTGCAGTGTCGTGGAATGTAATTGAATGGAAAGGAATGGAACAGAATGGAATGCGATGGAACGGAATGAAATGGAATGAAATGGAGTGGAGTGGAGTGGAGAGGATTCCAGTGTAATGGAATGGAAAGGAATGGAGTGCAGTGCATGGGGGTGGAGTGGAGTAGAATGGAGTGCATTGGAAGGGAATGGAATGGAAGGCAATGGAATAGAACAGAATGGAATAGAATGGAAAGGAAAGGAATGGAATGGAGTGGAATGCGTTGCAGTGGAATGGAGTAGAAAGGAATGGAGTGGGGTAGAATGTAGAGGACTGGTGTGTAGTAAAATGCAGTGGAATGGAAGGGAATTGAATGGAGTATGGTGCAGTGGATTGGAATGGGAAGGAATGGAGTGGAGTGGAGACGAAAGGATACGAGTGGAATGGAACGGAATAGAATGGAATGCAATGGATTTCAGTGGAGTGGAATAAAGTGGAATTTAAAGGAATTGAAGGGAGGGGAATGGAATGTAGTGGAGGGGAGTGCAGTGTAGATCAACGGAGTGGAAAGGAATGCAGTGGAGTGCAGTGGTGTGGAGTGGAATGAAGTGGAATGGAATGGAGTGGAGTGGAGTGGAATGGGAAAGAATGGAATGGAGTGGTGTGGAATGTAGTGTAGTGGAGTAGAGTGGATTCGAGTTAAATGGAATGGAATAGAATGGAATGGAATGCAATGTAAAGGAGTGTAGTGGAGTGGAATGCAATGGAAAGGAAGGGAATGGTAAGTAATGCAATGCAATGGAATGGAATGGAATGGAATGGAATGGAATGGAATGGAATGGAATTGAGTGGAGTGGAGTGGAGTGGAATGGAGTATAAAGGAATGGAGTGGAGAGGCGTGTAATGGAAAGGATTGGAATGGAATGCATTGGAATGGAGTGGAGTGGAGAGGACTCAAATGGAATGAAATGGAATGGATTTCAATGGAATGGAATGGAATGGAATGGAATGGAATGGAATGGAATGGAATCGAATGGCATGGAATTCAGTAGATTGGAGTGAAGTGGAGTGGAGTGGAACGGAATGGAAAGCTAGGTAATGGAATGGAATGGAATGCAGTGGAACAGAATGGAATGGAATGGAATGGAATGGATGGGAGTGGAGTCGAGTGCAGTGTAGTGGAATGGAGTAGAAAGGAGTGGAGAGGAGCGGAATGGAGTGGTGTTGAGAAGAATGTAATGGAATGGGATGGAATGGAATGGAATGGAATGGGATGGAATTGAATGGAATGGAATGGAATGGAATGGAGGGGAGTTGATTGGAGATTAATGGGAAGAAATAGAAAGGATTGGAGAGGAGAGGAGATAAGTGGAATGACTTCGAGTGGAATGGAATGGAAAGAAATGGAATGTAATTGAATTCATTGGATTGGAGTGGAGTGCAGTAGAGTGGAATAGAATGGAATGGAACTGAATGAAAAGGAATGAATGCCATGAATTGGTATGGATCGGAATGCAATGGAATGGAGTGGAGAGGATAGCAGTGTGGTGGAATTGAGTAGATAGGAATGGAGAGGATTGGAGTGGAATGTTATGGAATAGAAGGGAAAGGAAGGGAATGGAATGCAATGAAACGCAATTAAATGGAATGGATTGGAGTGTAGTGGAGTGGAGTGGAGTGGATTCTAGTGGAATGGAATGGAATGGTAAGAAATGGAATGGAATAGAATGGAATGGAATGCAGTGGAAGGGAGTGGAGTGGTGAGGAGTGGAATGGAATGGAATGGAAGGGAATGGAATGGAATGCAATGCAATAGATTGGAAAGGAATGAAATGGAATGGAAAGGAATGGAATGGAAAAGAATGGAGAAGAGTGGAGTGCAGTGTGGTGGAATGTAGTAGAACGGAAAGGACTGGAGTATAGTGGAATAGAATAGAATGCAATGGAAGGGTGTAGTACGGAGTGAAATGTGAAGGAATGGAATGGAGTGGAGTGGAGTAGAGTGGATACGAGTGGGATTGAATGGAAAGGAATGGAATGGAATGGAATGGAATGGAGTGGAATGGAATGGAATGGAATGGAGTGGAGTGGAATGGAATGGAATGGAATGGAATGGAGTATAGAGGAGTGGAGAGGAATCAGAATGAATGGAATAGAGTGGAGCTGACTGGAGTGGACTAGAGTGGATTTGGATGGAATGCAATATAATGGAATGGAATGGAATGGAATGGAATGGAATCAAATGGAGTGGAATGGAATGGAATGGAATCTATTGGATTGGAATGTAGTGGATTGGAGTTAAGTGGACTTCAATGGAATGGAATGGAAGGGAATGGAATGGCATAGAAAGGAATGAAGTGGAGTGGAGTGCAGTGTAGTGGAATGGCATAGAAAGGAATGGATTGGAGTGGATAGGATTGGAGTAGAATGGAATGGAATGGAATGCAATGGATTGGAGTGGACTTGTATGGTAAGGAATGGAAAGAATTCGAATGTAATGGAGTGGTTTCGACTGGAATGGAATGGAATGGAATGGAATGGAATGGAATGGAATGGAAAAGAGTTGAATGGAATGGAATGGAAAGAAATGAAAAGGAATGGAATGCAGTGAATTTGGGTGGAGAGGAATAGACTGGAATGGAATGGAAGAGAAGGGAATGGAATGAAATGCAATGCAATGGATAGGAATAAAAAGAAATGGAACGGAAAGGAATGGAATAGAGTGGAGTGGAAAGGAATGGAGAGGAGTGGAGTGCAGTGTGGTGGAATGGAGTAGAAAAGAAAGGAGTGGAGTGGAGTGGAGTGGAATGGAATTTAATTACATGGAATGGAATGGAGTAGAGTGGAGTGGAATGTGAAGGAATGGAACGGGGTGGTGTGGAGTGGAGAAGAAAGGATTCGAGTGGAATGGAATGGAATGGAAGTTAAAGGAATGGAATGGAGTTGAAATGAATCGAATGGAAAGCAGTGGATTGGAGTGGAGTGGAATGGAGTGGAATGGAGTGGAATGGAAACGAATGGAATGGAATGGAATGGAATGGAATGGAATGGAATGGAATGGAATGGAAGGGAAAGGAATGCAATGAAGGGGAATGGAATGGAATGGAATTTAATGTACTGGAGTGGAGTACAGTGAAGTTGAAAGAAGTAGAAACGAGTGAGGTGGAGTGGATTTTAGTGGAGTGGAATGGCATTAAATGGAATGGAATGCAGTGCACTGGAGTGAAGTGGATTGGAGTGGAATGGAATGGAATGCAAGGGCATGGATTGCAATGAAATGGAATGCACTGGATTGAAGTGGATTGAAGTGGAGTGGAATGGAATGGAGTGGAAGGGACAGGAAAGTTACGGAATGGAATGTGATGAACCGGAATGGAATGGAATGGAGTGGAGTGTAGTGGAGCGGAGTGAAGTGTAGTGCAATGGAGTAGAACGGAGGGGATTGTAGTGGTGTGGAGTGGAGTTGAGTGGAAAGGAATGGAGTGGAGTAGAGTGGAGTTTAATGGGAAGAAATGAAATAAATTGGAGTGGAGTGGAGTGAAGTGGAGTGGTTTCAGGTTAAATGGAATGCAATGGAAAGGAATGGAATGTAATTGAATGCAGGGGATTGGAGTGAAGTAGAGTGGAGTGGAATAGAATGTAACGGAACGCAATGGAAAGGAAAGGAAAGCAATGGAATGGTATGGAATGGAATGCAATGAAATGGACTGGAGTGGACAGCAGTGTGTGGGAATGGAGTAGAAAGGAATGGAGTGCAGTGGAGTGGAATGTTAAGGAATGGATGGGAATGGAAGGGAATGGAATGCAATGGAATGGAATGAAACGGAATGGAATGTAGTGGAGCTGTGGGGATGGGACTGGAGAGGAATCGGGTGGAATGGACTGGAATGGAATGGAATGGAATGCAGCGGATGTGAGTGGAGTGGAATGGAATGGAATGGAAGGGAATGGAATGGAATGGAATGCAATGGACTAGAATGGAATGAAATGGAATGGAAAGAAATGGAATGGAATGGAAAGAAATGGAGAGAAGTGGAGTGCAGTGTGGAGGAATGGTGTAGAAAGGAATGGGATGGAGTTGAGTGGAGTTGAATGGAAGGGAATGGAATGGAATGGAATGGAGTAGAGTGGAGTGGAATGTGAAGGAATGGAATGGAGAGTAGTGGAGTGGAGTAGAGTGGATTCGAGTAGATTGGAATGGAATAGAATGGAAGAGAATAGAATGGAATCTAATGAAATGCAGTGGATTGCAGTGGAGTGGATTGGAGGGGGTTTGAGAGGAATGGAATGGAATTGAAGGGAATGGAATGGAAACGAAGGCAATAAAAGGGAATTGAATGGAATACAATGTAGTGGAGTGAAGTGGAGTGGAGTGGAGTGGAATGAAGTAGAAACGAGTGAGGAAAAGTGCATTGGAGAGGAGTGGAATGGAGTGGAATGGAAAGAAATGGAATGGAATGCAGTGGACTGAAGTGGATTACAGTTGAATGGATTGGAATGAAAGGGAATGGAATGGCAGGGAATGCAGTGGTATGGACTGGAGTGGAGTGTAATGGAATGGAATGGAAGGGACAGCAATGGAATGCAATGGAATGAAATGGAACGGAATGGAATGGACTGAAATGGAATGGAATGGAATGGAGTGGAGTGGGGTGCAGTGTAGTGTAATGGAGGAGAAAGGAAGGGAGTGGAGTGGAGTGGAGTTGAGTGGAATGGAATGGAATGGAATGGAACGGAGTGGAGTGGAGTGGTGCTTAATGGGAAGTAATGGAATGGATTGGAGTGGAGTAGAGTGAAGTGGAGTGGTTTCGAGTGGAATGGAATGGAACGGAAAGGAATGGAATGTAATTGAATGCAGTGGATTGGAGCGTACTGGAGTGGAGTGGAATGGAAAGGAATGGAATGGAATGGATTGGCATGGAATGGAATGCAATGGAATGGAGTGGAGTGGACAACAGTGAGGCGGAATAGAGTATAAAGGGAAGGAGTGGAGTGGAGAGGAGTGGAATGTTATGGAATGGAAGGGAATGGAATGCAACGGAACAGAATGAAATGGAATGGAATGGAGTGGATTGGAGTTTAGTGGAGTGGATTTGAGTGGAATGGAATGGAAAGGAATGGAATGGAATGGAATGGAATGGAATGCAATTCAATGCAACGGAATGGAATAGAATGGAATACAATGGAAAGGAGTGGAGTGAAGTGTAGTGGAATGGAGAAGAAAGGAATGGAGTCGAGTAGAGTGTAGAGAAGAAGAGCGTAGGGGAATGCAGTGGAATGAAATGGAATTGAATGCAGTGTGGAGGAGTCGAGTGGAATGTGAAGGAATGAAATGGAGTGGAGTGGAGTGAAATGGAGTGGAGTGCAGTGGAATGGAGTGAATTCGAGGGGAATGGAATGGAATGGAATGCAGTGGAATGGAGTGGAGTGGAAAAGAATGAGAATGAACGGAATAGAGTGGAGTGGATTGGGGTGGAGTAGAGTGTATTTGGGTGGAATGGAATGGAATTGGAATGGAATGGAATGGAAAGGAGTGGAAGGGAATGGAATGGAATCTAATGGATTGGAATGTAGTGGATGGGAATGTGGTGGGCTACAATGGAATGGAATGGAAAGGAATGAACTGGAGTGCAGTGTATTGGAATGGCATAGAAAGGAATGGAGTGGAGTGGATTGGATTGGATTTGAGTGAAATGGGGTGGAATGGAATGGAATGGAATGGTGTGGAATGCAGTGGATTGGAGTGAAGAGGAATGAAATAATGGAATGGAATGGAATGGAATGGAATGGAATGGAATGGAATGGAATGGAATGCAGCGGAGTGCAGGGTACTGGAATGTAGTAGAAAAGAATGGAGTGGATTGGAGTGCAGTGGAATGGAAATGAATGGAATGGCATGGGTTGCAGTGGAGTGGAGTGCAAAGGGAAGGAATGGAATGGAGAGGAGTGGAGTGGTTGGGAGTGAATTCGAGTGGAAAGGAATGGAATGGAACAGAATGGAATGCAGAGGATTGCAGTGAAGTGGAGTGGAATGGAAGGTTATGGAAGGGAAAACAATGCACTGGAATGGCATGGAATGGCATGGAATGGAATGGAATGGAGTGCAGTGCAGTGTAGTGGAATGCTGCAGAAAGCAATGGAGAGGAGTGGAGTGCAGTGAAGTCGAGTGGAATGCAACGGAATGCAATGGAATGGAATTGAGAAGATAAGAAAGTGAAGAAATGGAATGGAGTGCAATGGAGTCGAATGGACTGGAGTAGAGAGGATTCAACTGGAAAGGAATGCAAAGCATTGGAATGAGGTGGATTAGAGTGGAGTGGATTGGAGTCGTGTGGAGTGGAGTAGAGTGGATTCGAATGTATTGGAATGGAATGGAATGCAGTGGATTGGAGTGGAGTGGAGTGGAGCGGAAAGGAATGGATTGGAATGGAAGACAGTGGAACGGATTGCAATGCAATGGAACAGAATAGAATGCAATGGAATGGAGTGGAATGGAGTGCACAATAGTGGAATGGAGTAGAAAGGAATGGAATGGAGTGGAGTGGAGTGGATTGGAATGGAATGTATTGGAGTGGAGTGGAGTTGAATGAGGAGGAATGGAATGGATTGGAGTGGAGTGGTGTGGAGTGAAGTGGACCAGTTACGAGTGTAATGGTATGGAACGGAATGGAATGGAATGGAATGGAATGGAAAGGAATGGAATGAAATGGAATGTATTGCAGTGAATTGGAGTGGAGTAGAGTGGAGTGGAATGGAATGGAATGGAATGGAATGGAAGGTAATGAAATGGAATCGAATGCAATGGAATGGAATGGAATGGAATGGAATGGAATGGAATGGAATGGAATGGAATGGAGAGGAGTGCAGTAAACTGTGGTGGAATGACATAGAAAGCAGTGGAGTGGAATGGAATGGACTGGAATAAAAATGAATGGAATGGAATGCAGTGGAGGGGACTGTAGAGGAATGGCAATGAATGGACTGCAGTGCAGTGGAGTGGAGTTGTGTGGATTCGAGTGGAATATAATGTAATGGAATGGAATGAACTGGTCTTGAGTGGAGTTAATTGGAATGGAATCGAATCGAGGGAACGGAGTGCAATGAAATACAATGGAATGGAATGGAGTGGAACGGAACGGAACGGAATGGAATGGAATGGAGTGAAGTTCAGTGTAGTGGAATGCAGTAGAAAGGAGTGGAGTGGAGTGGAGTGGAGTGGAATGGAATGGAATGGAGTTGAGTGGAGTGGAGTGGTGTGGGGTTAAATGGACAGGAATGGAATGGGATGGAATAGGATGGAGTGGAGTACAAGGGAATGAAGTGGAGTGATATGGAGTAGAACAGAATGGGATGGAATGGAAAGGAGTGGAGTGGAATGGATTGGAATGGGAATATATAGAGGGCAGTGGAGTGGAGTGGAATAGAGTATATTAGAGTGGAATGGAATGGAAGTGAATGGAATGGAATGCAATGGAATGGAATGCGGTGGATTGGAGTGGAGTGGAGTGGAATAGAATGGAATGGAAGGGAATGGAAAGGAATGGATTGCAATGGAAGGAAACGGAGTGCTATGAAATAGGAGTGCAGTGCAGTGCAGTGGAATGGAATAGAAAGTAATGGTGTGGAGTGGAGAGAACTGGAATGGAATGGAAAGGAATGGATTGGAGAGGAGTGGAGTGGAGTTGATTGGAGTGGATTAGCGAGGATTTGAGTAGAATGGAAGGGAATAGAATGGAATGAAATGCAGTGCATTTTAGTGGAGGGTAGTGGAGTGGAATGGAATGGAACGGAAGAGAATGGATTGAAATGGAATGCAATGGAATGGAATGGAATGGAATGGAGTGGAATGGAATGGAATGGAATGGAGTGGAATGGAATGGAATTAAATGGAGTTAAGTGAAGTGGAGTGCAGTGTAGTGAAATGGAGTAGAAAGAATGGAGTGTAGTAGAGAGTAGTGGAATGGGAATGAATGGAGTGGAGTGGAGTGGACAGGAGTAGAGATGATTCCATTGGAATGGAATGGATTGGACTGGAATGTAGTGATTTGGAATGGAGTGGAACAGAATAAAATGGAATGGAATGGTTTGCTGTGGACTGCAGTGTAGTGGAATGGAGTAGAAAGGAATGGAGAGTAATGGAGAGGAGTTGAGTGGAATGGAATGGAAAGGAATGGACTGGATAGGAGAGGATTGGAGTACACTGTAGTGGATTAGAGTTGATTTGAGTGGAATGGAAAGGAATGGAATGGAATGCAGTGGACGGGAGTGGAGTGGAGTGGATTGGAATTGAAAGGAACGGAATGGAATGTAGTGGAAAACAAAGGAACAGAATGGAATGGAAGGGAATGGAACAGAACGGAACGGAACAGAATGGAATTCCATGGAATGGAACGGAATGGAATGGAATTCCATGGAATGGAAAGGAATGGAATGGAATTCCATGGAATGGAAAGGAATGGAATGGAATGAAATGGAACAGAATGGAAAGGAATGGAATGGACGGGAGATGAGTGCAGTGTAGTGAAATGGAGTTGAAAGCAATGGAGTCGAGTGGAGTGGAATGGAGTGTGCAGGAGTGGAATGGAATGGAGTGGAGTGGAGTGGAGTGGTGTGTAATGGAATAGAGTGGAGAGGAGTGTAGTGGAGTGGAATGGAATGGAATGGAAGGGAATGGATCGGAATGGAATGCAACGGAGGGAATGTAATAGAAGTCAATGGAATGCAGTGGAGTGGAGTACAGTGTAGTGGAATGAAATGGAAAGGAAATGGACTGGAGAGGACTGGAGAGGACGAGATTGGAGTGCAGTGGAATGGAATGGAATGGAATGGAATGGAATGGAATGGAATGGAATGGAACAGAATGGAGTGGAGTTCACCAGAAAGGGATTGAGTGGAATGGAGTGGAGAATAGTGGAGTGGAGTGGAGTAGACTGGATTCGAGTGGTATGGAATGGAATGGAATGGTATTGGATGGAATGGAAAGGAATGGAATGGAATGGAATGGAAAGGAATGCAGTGGACTGGCACGTATTGGATTGGAATGGTATGGAATGGAAGGGAATGAAAAGAAATGCAAAGCAATAGAATGGAATGGAATGGAATGGAACGGAGTGGACTGGATTGCAGTGTAGTGGAATGGACTAGAAAGGAATTGTGTGGAGTGGTGTAGAGTGGAATTGAATGGAATGGAATGCAGTGGAGTGGAGTAGAATGGAAAGGAATGGAATGTCATGGACTGGAGGGGAGTGAAGTGGATCCGAATGGAATGGAATGGAATGGAATGGAAAACAGTGGACTGCAATGTAGTGGAGTGGAGTGAAATGGAATGGAATAGAATGGAATGGAGTGAAGTGGATTGGAGTGGAGTGGAGGGGAGCACGATGGAATGGAATGGAAGGGATTGGAATGGAATGCAATGCAATGCAATGGAAGGGAATGGAATGGAATTGAGTAAAGTGGATTGCAGTGTAGTGGGATGCAGTAGAATGTAAAGGTGTGGAGTGGAGTGGAAAGTAATGGAATGGAATGAAAGGGAGTGGACCGGAGTGGAGTTGAATGGGAATGAATTGAATTGAGTAGAGAGCAGTACATTGGATTGGACAGGAGTGGAGGGATTCGAGTGGAATGGAATTGAATGGAATGGAATGGAATGGAGTGGAATGGAATTCAGTGTATAGGAGTGAAGCAGAGTGGAGTCGAATGGAATGCAATGAAAGGGAATGGAATGGAATGGAATGAAACCGAATGGATTGGTGTGGAGGGGTCAGCAGCGTGGTGGAATGGAGTAGAAAGGAATGGAGTGGAGTGGGGTGTCGTGGAATGCAATGGAATGAAATGGAGTGGCGTGGAGTAGAGTGAAGTAGAGTGGATGAGATTGGAATGGAATGGAATGGAATGGAAGGGGGTGGAGTGGAGTGGAGTGGTGTGCAGTGTAGTGGAAAAGAGTAGAAAGCAATGGAATGGAATGGAGTGGAGTGGACTGAAATTAAATGGAATGGCAGGGGGTGGAGTGGACTGGAGTAGAATGGAAAGGAATGGAATGGATTACACTGGAGTGGAGTAGAGTGGCAAGGTTTCGAGTGGAATGGAATGGAATGGAATGGAATAGAATGGAATGGAATGGAATAGAATGGAATGGGAAGGAAAGGAGAGAAATGTAGTGCAACGGATTGCAGTGGAATGCAGTGGATGGAATGTAATCAAATGGAAGCTAAAGGAATGTAAAGGAATGCAATGGAATGGAATAAAATGGAATGGGATGGATTGAAGTGAAGTGGAGTGGAGTGCAGTGGAATGGAGTAGAAAGGAATGGAATGGAGTGGAATATAGTGATGTGAAGTTGAGTGGAATTCAGTGGATTGGAATGGAGTGAAGTGCAGTGGAGAGGAGTGGAATGAGAAGGAATGGAATGGAGTGGAGTGGAGTAGAGAGGAGTGAAATGGAAGGGAATGGAATGCATTGGAATTCAATGGAATGGAATGCAGTGGACTGCAGAGGAGTGGAGTGGATTAGAGTGGATTCAAGTAGAATGGAATGGAATGGAGAATAACAAAATGGAATGGAACAGAATGCAATAGATTAGAGTAGCTTAGAGTGGAATGGAGTGGAGTGAAATGGAATGTGGTGGATTGGAGGGGAGTGGAGTGGAATGGAATGGAATGGAAAGGAATGGAATGGAAGGAAATGCAATGGAATGGAATGGAAGGAAATACAATGGAATGGAATGGAATGGAAGGAAATACAATGGAATGGAATAGAATGGAATGGAATGGAATGCAATGGAGTGGAATGGAATGGAATGGAATGGAATGCAATGGAATGGAATGGAATGGAATGCAATGCAATGGAATGGAATGGAATGGAATGGAATGGAATGGAATGGAATGCAATGGAATGGAATGGAATGGTATGGAATGCAATGCAATGGAATGGAATGGAATGGAATGGAATGGAATGGAATGGAATGGAATGGAATGGAATGGAATGCAATGCAATGGAATCGAATGAAATGCAATGGAATAGAACGGAATGGAATGGAATGGAATGGAATCGCAATGAATGGAATGGAATGGAATCCCATGGAATGGAATGGAATGGCATGGATTGGAGTGCAGTGTAGTGGAATGGAGTAGAAAGGAATGGAGTGGCGAGGAGTGGAATGGAATGGAAGGGAATGGAATGAAATGCAATGCAATAGAAAGGAATGTTATGGAATGGAATATTATGGAATGAAGTGGTAATATTGGAGTGCAGTGTAGTGGAATGGATTAGAAAGGAATGGAGTGGAGTGGAGTGGAAAGGACTGGAATGGACTAGACTGGAATGGAGTTTAATGGGAAGGAATGGAATGAAGTAGATTGCAGTGGATTGGAATGCAGTGGAGAAGAGTGGATTCGAGTGGAATTGAATGTAATGGAATGAAATAGAGTGGAATGGAATTCAGTAGATTCGAGTGGAGTGGAGTTCAGTGGAATGCAAAGTAACAGAAGGGAATGGAAAGGAATGGAATGAAAGGGAACAGTATGTAATGGATTGGAATGGAATGGAACGGAATGGAATGGAATGCAATGCAACGGAACGGAATGGAATGGAAAAGTATGGAATGGATGGGAGTGGAGTGGAGTGCAGTGGAGTGAAGAAGATTGGAATGGAATGGAATGCAGTGGGTTGGAGTTGAGTGGTGTGTAGCGGAATTGTATGGAATGGAAGGGAATGGAATAGAATGGAGTGCAATGGAAAGTAATATAATGGAATGGAATGGATTGGAATGGAATGCAATGGAATGGAGAGAGGTGGAGTGCAGTATACTTGAATATGGTAGAAAAAATTGGAGTGGAGTGGAGTGGAAGAGAGTCGATTCGAGTTAAAAGGACTGGACTGGAATGGAATGGAATGGATTGCACTGGATTGGAGTGTAGTGGAGTGGAAAGGAATGCCATGGAATGGAAGAGAATACAATGGAATGGAACGGAATGGAATGGAATGGAATGGAATGGAATGGAATGGAATGCAGCATAGTGGAATGCAGTAGAAAGAATAGAGTGGAGTGGAGAGGAGTGGAGTGGAGTGGAATGGAATGGAATGGAATGGAATGGAGTGGAATAGAATTGGAAGGAAAGGAATAGAGTGGAGTGGAGAGGAGAGAAATGGAATGGAACAGAATGGAATGGAACAGAATGTAACGGAATGGAATGGAATGGAATGCAGTGGATTGGAGTGGAATGGAATGGAATGGAATGCAGTGGATTGGAGTGGAGTGGAGTGGAGTGGACTGGAGTAGAGTACATTCAAGTGGAATGGAATGGAATGGAATGGGATGGAAGGGAATGGAATGGAATGCTGAAATTAAATCTCTGCTGTCATTCTGCCTCGGCAATATAGCCAGGGTGCCAGTGTGAGATCATATCAATAGAAAGGAATGGAATGCAATGAAGTGGAATGGAATGGAATGGACTGCTATGGAGTGGACTGGAGTGGAGAGGAGTGGAGTGGATGGGAATGTAGTGCAATGGAGTGGAATGGAAAGGAAATGAACGGGATGGAATGGAATTGGGTGGAGTGTAGTGTAGTGGAGTGGAGTGGTGTTCAGTGGAATGGAATGGAATGGAATACAACAGAACAGCATGGAATTCAATGGAATGGAATTGAATGCAATGGTATGGAAAGGGATGGAATGGAAAGCAATGGAGTGAAGTGGAGTGGAGTTGAACGAAGTTTAGAGGAATGGAGTGGAATGTAATGGGTTGGAATGTAATGGAGTGGAATGGAGTGGAGGGTGGTGGAGGGGAATGAAATTGATTACAGTTGAGTGTCATGGAGGGGAATCTAATGTGATAGAATGGAATGGTGTGGAATTGAGTGGAGGGCATTGGAGTGGAGAGGAATGAAGTGGAATGGAATGAAGAGGAATGGAGTGGTGTGGAATGGAATGAAATGGAATAGAATGGATTATAATGGAATGGATTATAATGGTATGCAATTGAATGGAATGCTGAAATGTAATGTGAGCTGAGATTGAGCCACTAAACTCCAGCCTGGGTGACAGTGTGAGAACGTGTCGGAAGAAAGAAATGGATTAGAATGGAGTGGGGTGAAATAGGGTGGTGTGGAGAGGAGTGGAATGAAGTGTAGTGGAGTACAGTGGATTGAAGTGGAAAGCAATGAAATGGAATGGAAAAGTGAAATAAAATGTGAGCTGAGATTGTGCCACTGTGTTCCAGTCTGGATGACAGACTATGAGCCTGTTGAAAGAAGAGAATTTAATGGACTATAGTGGAATGGAATGGAAAGGAATGGAATGGAATGGAACGGAATGGAACGGAATGGAATGGAATGGAGTTGAGTAGAGTGGTGTTTTGTGTGGTGGAATGGAGAGGAATAGAATGGGATGGAATCTAATGTAATGGAACGGAATAGAATGGGATGGAATCTAAAGGAATAGAATGGAATGGAATGGTTGGAATGGAATGGTATGGAATAGAGTGGATGGCAGTGGGGTTGAGTGGAAAGGAAGGGAATGGAATGGAATACAATGCAATGGAACCGAACAGAACGGAATGGAATGGAATGAAATGGGAATGCCATGGAATGGAATGGAATGAAATGGAATGCCATGGAATGGAATGGAATGGAATATAATGGAATGGACTGGAATGGAATGGAATGGAATGGGAGGAATGGTTAGGAATGGAATGGAGTAGAGCGGAGTGGACTACAGTGGATTCGAGTGGAATGCAATGGGATGGAATGGAATGGAATGCAATGCAGCGGATTGGAGTGGAGTGGAGTGGAGAGGAGTGGAATGGAGTGGACTAGAGTGGATTCGAGTGGAATGGAAAGGAATGGAATGGAATGGAATGCAATGGAACAGAGGGGAATGGAATGGAATGCAATGGATTGGGGTGGAGTGCAGTGAAGTTGAAAGGAGTAGAAAAGAATGGAGTGGAGTGGAGCGGAGTGGAGTTTAGTGGAGTGGAGTGGAACGGAGTGAAATGTAAAGGAATGGAATGGAATGGAATGGAATGAAATGGAATGGAATGGAGTGGAACGGAGTGAAATGTAAAGGAATGGAATGGAATGGAATGGAATGAAATGGAATGGAATGGAGTGGAAAGGAGTGGAATGTGAAGGAATTGAATGGACAGGAGTGGAGTCGAGTGGAGTGGAGTAGAGTGGATTTGAGTAGAAGGGAATGGAATGGAATGGGGTGTAGTGGAATCAAACGGGAAGTAATGGAATGGAGTGAAGTAGAGTGGAGTCTAGTGGAGACGAAAGGAGTGTAATAGATTGGGATAAAATTGAATGGAGTGGATTGGAGTGGAGTGGATAGTAGTGGAATGTAACGTACAGTAATGGAATGGAATGGAATGCAGAGGAATGAAGTGCAGTGGAGTGGAGTCCAATGTGGTGCAATGATGTAGAAAGGGATGGGGTGGATAAGAGTTTATTGGAGTGGAATGGATTGCAATAGAATTAAATGCAATGGAATGGAATGGATTGCAGTGGATTGGACCGGAGTGAAGTGCAGTGGAATGAAATGGAATGGAAGGGAAGGGAATGGAAAGAAATGCAGTGGATTGGATTGGAGAGAAGTGGATTGGAATGGAATGGAAAGGGAGGGAATAGAATGCAACGGAACAGTATGCAAACGACTGGAATGGAATGGAGTGAAGAGGAGTGCACACTATTGGAATGCAATGGAACAGTATGCAAACGACTGGAATGGAATGGAGTGAAGAGGAGTGCAGACTATTGGAATGCAATAGAAAAGAATTGAGTGGAGTAGCATGAAATTCAGTGGAATGGAATGGAATGTAGTGGAGTGCATTGCAGAGGAATGGGAAGGAAGGGAATGGAGTGGAGTGGAGTGGAGTGCAGTGGAGTGGGGTGGCGTGAAGTGGATTCCAGTGGAATAGAACGGAATAGAGTGGAGTAGAGTGGAATGAGAAGGAATGAAATGGAGAGGAATGGAGTTGTGTGTAGTGGGGTGGAGTGTACTATGCTTGATTTCAGGGGAATGAAATGATATGGAAAGGAATGGAATGGAACAGAATGCATTGGATTGAATTGGAGTGGAGTGGAGTGGAGTGGAATGGAATGCAAAGGAAAGGAATGGAATACAGTGGAAGGAATTTAATAGAATTGAACGGAATAGAGTGGAGTGGCGTACAGTGTAGTGGAATGGAGTAGAAAGGAATGGAGTGGAGTGGAGTGCAGGGGAGGATAGGGGAGTGGAATGCAGTGGAATGGAAAGGAATGGAATGGAATGGGATTTAATGGAGTGGAGTGGAGTCGAAAGGGAATGAATGGGATGGAGATGAATGATATGGCATGGAATGTAGTAGAGTGGATTCGAGTGGAATGGAATGGATTGGAATGGAATGGATTGGAATGGAATGGATTGGTATGGAATAGAATGCAGTGATATAGAGTGGAGTGGAGAGGAGTGGAATGGAAGAAAACAGAATGGAATGGAATGGAATGGAATGGAATGGAATGGAATGGAATAGATGGAATGGAATGGAATGGAAAGGAATGGAATTCAGTGGATTGGAGTGGAGAGAGTGGAGTGGAGTGGGGAGGAATGGAATTCAGTTGAGTGGAGTTGAGTGGATTAGAGTGGATTTGAGACGAATGGAATGGAATGGAATGGAATGGAATGGATTGGGATGGAATGGAATGGAATGGAAATAAATGGAATGCTGAGGATTGGAGTGGAGTGGATTGGAATGGAATGGAATTGAAGGGAAAAGAATGGACTGAAATGGAATGCAAAGCAATGGAAAGAACTGGACTGGAGTGAACTGCAAAGTAGTTGAATAGAGTAGAAAGGAATGGAGTGAAGTGGAGTGGAGTGCCGTGTAGTACAACGGAGTAAAAAGGAACGAAATTTTGTGGAGTGGAGTGGAGTGGAATGGAAATGAATTGAAGGGAATAGAATGGAGTGGAATGGAAAGCAAAGGAATGGAATGGAATGGAATGGAGTGGAGTGCAGAGTAGTGGAATGGAGTAGAAAGGAATGAGGTGGTGTGGAGTGGAGTGGGATGGAATGGAACGGAGTGGAGTGGAGTGGAATGGAAATGAATGCAGTGGAGTGGAGTAGAGTGTATTCTAGTGGAATGGAATTGATTGCAATTTAATGGAATGGAATGCAGTGGATTGGTGTGGACTGGAGTGGAGTGGAATGGAATGGAATGCAAAGGAAGCAAATGATATGGAATGGAATGAAGTGGAGTGGACTGCAGTGTAGTGGAATGGGGTAGAAAGGAATGGAAAGGAATGGAGTGGAGATGAGTGGAATGGAATGGAAAGGAATGCAATGGAGTGGAGAGGAGTGGATTGGAGTGGATTAGAGTGGATTTGAAAGGAATGGAATGGAGTGGAATGCAGGGGATTGGAATGGAGTGCAGTGGATTGGAATGGAATGGAAGGAAATGGAATGGAATGGAAGGAAATGGAATGGAGTGGATTGCAAGGGAATGGAAAGGAATGGAATGGAATGGAATGGAATGGAATGGAATGGAGTGGAGTGGAGGGTAGTGAAGTGTAGTGAAATGGAGTAGAAAAGAATGGAGTGGAGTGGAGTGGAATGCAGTGGAATGGAATGGAGTGGAGAAGAATGATGTGGTGAGGTAGGGAATGGAGTGGAGTGGAGTGGAAAGGGAATGAATGGAATGGAGTGGAGTGGCATGGAATGCAGTAGAGTGGATTCGAGTGGAATGTAATGCATTGCAATGGAAAGGAATGGAATGAAATGCAATGGATTGGAGTGGATTGCAGTAGAATGGTATGGAATGGAAGACAATGGAATGGAATGCAGTGCAATAGAAAGAAATGGAACGGAATGGAATGGAAAGGAATGGAAAGGATTGGAATGCAATGAATTAGAGAGGAGTGGAGTGGACTGGAATGGTAAGGAAAAGAAGGTAATTGAATGGGATGGAATGCAATGGAACGGAATGGAATGGAATGCAATGGATTGGAATGGAATGGAATGGGACAGAATGGAATGGAATGGAGTGGAGTTGAGTGCTCTGTATTGGAGTGGTGCAGAAAAGAATGGAGAGGAGTGGAGTGGAGAGGAATGGAATGGAATGGAATGGAGTTTAGTTGAGTTAAATGGGAAAGAATGGAAAGTACTGTAGTGGAATAGAGTGGAGTCGATCTGAGTGGAATGGAATGGAATGGAATGCGGTGGATTTGAGTGCAGTAGGGCTGAGTGAAATGGAATGGAATAGAATGGAAAGGATTGCAATGGAATGGAATGGAATGGAATAGGATGCATTGAAATGGAGTGGAGTGGAGTGGAGAGGAAAGCAGTGTAGCAAAATAGAGTAGAAAGGAACGGAGTGTAGTGGAATGGAATGGAACGGAAAGGAAGGGAATGGAGAGGGGTGGAGTGGAGTGGAATGGGAAGCAATGGCATGCAGTGGAGTGGAGTGGAGTGGATTAGAGAGGATTCGACAGTAATGGAATTGAATGGAATGAAATGGAATGGAATGAAATGGAATGCAGTGGATTGGAGTGGAATGGAGAGGAGAGGAGTGTAGTGGAGTAGAGTGGATTCGAGTAGAATGGAATGGAATGGAATGGAATTCCGTGGTTTCAAGTGGAGTAGAGTGGAGTGGAATGGAATGGAATCAAAAGGAATGGAATGGAATGGAGTGGAATGGAAAGCAAAGGAACAGAATGGAATGGAATGGAACATAATGGAGTGGACTGTAGTGGAGTGGAATGTGAAGGAAAGGAATGGAGGGGAGTAGAGTGGAGTTTAGTGGAGTGCAATGGAGTGGAATAGAAGGGTATGCAATGGAATGGAGTGGAGTGGCAAGGTGTGTAGAGTAGTGGAATGCAATGGAAAGGAATGGAATTCAATGGAACAGAATGGAATGGAATGGAAAGGAATAAAATGAAATGGAACGGAATGAAATGGAATGGAATGGAAAGGAGGGGACTGGTGTGGAGTGCAGCTTAGAGGAACAGCGTAGAAAGGAATGGACTGGATTGGAGAGGAGGGCAATGGAGTGGAATGGATTTGAAAGGAAAGGAATGGAGTGAAGTGGAATGGGAAGGAATACAATGGAGTGGAGTGGAGTCGAGTGGAGTGGATTCCAGGGGAATGGAATGGAATGGTTTGAAATGGAATGCAATGGAATGCAGTGATTTAGAGTGGAGCAGAATGCAACGGAATGGCATGTAATGGAATGAAGTGGAGTGGAGTGTAGTGGAGTGGAGTGGATTGGAGTGGAGTGGAGTGTAGTGGAGTGGAGTGGATTGGAGTGGAGTGGAGTGGAGTGGATTCCAGTGGAATGGAATATAATGCCATGGAACGGAAAGGAATGGAATGGAAACGAATGGATTGGAGAAGATTGCAGTGTAGTGGAAAGGAGTAGAAAGGAATGGAGTGTAGTGGAGTGGAAGGGAATGAAATGGAGTGGGGTGGAGGGAAGTGGAAATGGAAGGAATGGAATGGATCGGAGTGGAATGGAATGGGAAGGAATAGACAGGAGTGCAGTGGAGTGGAATGGAGTGGATTAGAGTGGAAAGGTTTGGAATGGAATGGAATGCACTGGATTGGAGTGGAGTGGACTGCAGTGTAGTGGAATGGTGAAGAAAGCAATAGAGTGGAGTGGAGTCGATTGGAGTGGAATGGAGTGGAATGGAATGGAATAGAATTGAGAGAAGTGGAATGGGAAGGAAGGTAATGGAGTGCAGTGGAGTCGGGTGGAGTGGAGTAGAGTGGATACGAGATGAAAGGAATGGAAAAGAATGGAATGCAGTAGATTCGAGTGGACTGAACGTGAGTCGAGTGGAATGGAGTAGAGTGGAGTCAAGTGGAATGGAATGGAGAGGAATGGAATGCAGTGAAGTGGAGTGCAGTGCAGTGGAGTTGAATGGAAGGGAACAGACGGCAATGCAATGGAAAGGAATGGAAAGGAACGGAATGGATTGGAGTGGTGTGCAGTGTAGTGGAATGGAGTAGAAAGGAATGGAGTGGAGTGGAGTGGAGTGGACTGGAATGGAATGGAATGGAATGCAAAGGAGTGAAGTGGAGTGGAGTTGAATGGGAAGGAATGGAATGGATTGGAGTGGTGTTTACTGGAGGGGGGTGGAGTGAAGTGGAGTGGTTTCGAGTGAAATGGAATGGAATGGAATGGAAAGGAATGTAATGTAATGGAACGCAGTGAATTCGAGTGGATTGGAGTAGAGTGGGGTGGAATGGAATGGAATATAAGGGAATGGAATGGAAAGGAATGCTATCAAATGGAATGGAATGGAATAGAATGGAATGGAATGGAATGGAATGGAATTAAATGGAATGGACAGCAGTGTGGTGGAATGGAGTAGAAAGGAATGGAATGCAGTGGAGTGGAGTGGAAAGGAATGGAATGGAGTGGAGTGGAATGGAATGTGAAGGAATGGAATGGAGTGGAGTGGACTGAAGTGGTTTCGAGTGGAATGGAATGGAATGGAATGGAATGGAATGGAATGGAATGGAGTGGAATGGAATGAAATGCAATGGATTGGAGTGGAGTCGAGTGGAGTGCAGTGGAAGGTAATGGAATAGAAGAGAATGGAATGGGATGGAATGAAATGGAATGGAAAGGAATGGAGTGGAATGCAGTGAACTGTTGTGTAATGAAGTGGAAAGCAGTGGAGTGGAGTGGAGTGTAATGGAATGGTGTGGAATGAAATGGAATGGAATGAATGGAATGGAATGGAATGGAGTGGAGTGGAGTGGAGAGGAATGGGAATGAATGGACTGGAGTGGAATGGGGTGGACTAGAGTGGATTCGAGTGGAATGTAATGTAATCGAATGTAATGAAGGGTATCGGAGGGGAGTGGATTGGAATGGAATGGAATGGAAGGCAATGGAAATGGATGGAATGGAATGAAACGGAATTGAAATTAATAAAATGGAATGGAACAGAATGGAAGTCAGTGAATTGGAAAGGAGTGGAGTGGAGTGTAATGGAATGGAATGGAAGGGAAGGGAATGGAATTGATTGCAATGGAGTGGAATGGAATGGAGTGGAGGTGAATGCAGTGTAGTGAAATGGAGTTGAAACGAATGGAGTGGAGTACAGTGAAGTGGAGTGCAATGCATTGGAACAGAAAAGAGTGGAGTGGACTCTAGTGGAATGGGAAGGAATGGAATGGGGTGGAGTGGAGTGGAGTGAAGTGGATTGGAGAAGAGCGGAATCTAGTGGAATGGAACAGAATGGAATGGAAAGGAATGGATTGGAATGGAACGGATTCTGCATATTGGAGTGGAGCAGAGTGGTATGGAAAGGAATGGTATGGAAGGGAATGGAATGGAATGGAATGCAATGGAAAGGAAATAAATGGAAAGGAATGGAATGGAACGGTGTGGTATGGAATGGAATGAAATGGAGTGGACAGGAATGCAGCGTAGCGAAATGGAGTAGAAACGAATGGAGTAGAGTGGAGTGGAGTGAAGTCGAATGGAATGTATTGGAATGCAATAGAGTGGAGTGAAGTCGAATGGAATTTATAGGAATGGAATAGAGTGGATTGGAGTGGAATGGAAAGGCATGGAATGGAATGGAGTGGATTGGAGGATAGTGGAGTGGAGTAGAGGGGATTCGAGAGGAAAGGAATGGAATGGAATGGAATGGAATGGAATGCAATGCAATGCAGTGGATTGCAGTGGAGTGGAATGGAATGGAAGGAAATGGAATGGAATGGAATGGAATGGAATGGAATGGAATGGAATGGAATGGAATGGAATGCAATGCAATGCAGTGGATTGCAGTGGAGTGGAATGGAATGGAATGGAAGGAAATGGAATGGAATCGAATGAAATGGAATGGAATAAAATGGAATGGAATGGAGCAGAGTTGGGTGGAATGCAGGGTAGTGGTATAGAGTAGAAAGGAATGGAGTGGAGTGGAGTGGACTGGAATGGAATGGAAGGAAATGGAATGGAATCGAATGAAATGGAATGGAATAAAACGGAAAGGAATGGAGCAGAGTTTGGTGGAATGCAGTGTAGTGGTATAGAGTAGAAAGGAATGGAGTGGAGTAGAGTGGAACGGAATGGAATGGAATGGAATGGAATGGAATGGAATGGAATGGATTAGAGTGGGATGGAGTGGAATGTTAAGGAATGCGATGGAGTGCAGCAGATTGGAGTGGATTGGAGTGGAGTAGAGTGGATTGGAGTTTATTGGAATGGAATGGAATGGAAGGGAATGCAGTGGATTTGAGTAGAAAGGAGCAGAGTTGAATGGAAAGGAATGGAAGGGAATGGAATAGAATCAAATGCAATGGACTGGAACGGAATGGAATGCAGTAGAGTGGATTGCAGTGTTGTGGAAGGCAGTATAATGGAATAGAGTGAAGTGGATTGGAGTGTAATGGAATGGAATGGAATGGAATGGAATGGAATGGAATGGAATGGAATGGATTGGACTGCAGTGGGGTGGGGTGGAATTGGAAAGAATGGAATGGAGTGGAGTGGAGTAGAGTGGAGTGGAAAAGAGTGGATTTGAGTGGAAAAGAATGGAATGTAATGGAATGGAATAGGATGTGATGCAGTGCATTGGTGTGGAGCGCAGTGTAGTTGAAAAGAATGGAATGGAAGGGAATGGAATGGAATGGAATGGAATGGAATGGAATGGAATGGAATGGAATGCAGTGGACTCGAGTGGAGGGGATTAGAGTGGAATGGAAAGGAATAGAAGGGAATGGAATGGAACGGAATGTAAAGGAATGCAATGCAAAGGATACGAATAGAATGGAGTGCAATGGAGTGCAGGGTATTGGAATGGATTACAAAGGAATGAAGTGTAGTGAAGTGGAGTGGAATGAAATTGAATTGAATGGAATGGAATGGAGTGGAGTGGAGTGGAATGAGAAGGAATGGAATGGAGTGGAGTAGGTTGCATTGGAGTGGAGTGGACTTCAGTTTAGTGGATTTCAGTGGAAAGGAATGGAATGGAAAGGAATAGAATGGAATGAAATGTAATGGGATGCAGTACATTGAAGTGGAGTAGAGTGGAGAGGATAGTAAATTAATTGAAGGAGTGTAATGTAATGGAATGGAATAGAACGAAATGGAATGGAATGGAATGGAATGGAATGGAATGGAATGGAATGGAATGGAATGGAATGGAATGGAAGGGAATGGAAGGGAATGGAACAGAACGGTATGGAGTGGAGTGGAGGGGAGAGGAGTGGAGTGGAATGCAGTAGAAAGGAAGGGAGTGGAGTGGAGTGGAGTAGAATGGAATGGACTAGAATGGCATGGAGAGGAATGGAGTGGAGTGGAGTGGAATGGGAAGAAATGGAATGCAGTGGAATTGAGTGGAGTGTAGTAGAGTTGATTTGAGTGGAATGGAATGGAATGGAACGGAATGGAATGGAGTGCATTGGAGTGCAGTGGAGTGCACTGGAATGAAAAGGAATGGAATGAAATGGAATGCAATGGAACACAATGTAATACAAAGGGCTGGAGTACAGTGCAGTGTAGAGGAATAGGTTTCAAAGGAATGGAGTGGAGTGGAGAGGAGTGGAGTTTAGTGTAGCTGAATGGAGTGGAATGGAATGGAGTGGAGTGCAGCGTAGTGTAGTGGAGAGGAATGGAGTGGAAAGGAAAGGAATAGAATGGAATAGAATGGAATGGAATGGAATGCAGGGGATTGGAGAGCAGTGGAGTGGAATCCAATGTACTGCACTGATGTAGAAAGGAGTGGAGTGGATAGCAGTTTATTGGAGTGGAACAGATTGGAATAGAATTAAATGCAATGGAATGGAATGTAATGCTGTGGATTGGACTGGAGTGATGGGGAATGGAATGGAATGGAAGGGAATGGAATGGAAAGCAATGCAGTGGATTGGACTGGAGAGGTGTGGATTGGAATGGAATGGAATGGGAGGGAATGGAATTCAATGGAACAGTATGGAAAGGACTGGAATGGAATGCAGTGAAGGGAAGTGCAGACTACTGGAATGGAATAGAAAGGAATGGAGTGGAGTAGCATGGAATGTAGTGGAATGGAACGGAATGTAGTGGAGTGCATTGCAGAGGAATGGGAAGGAAGGGAATGGAGTGGAGTGGAGTGGAGTGCAGTGGAGTGGAGTGGCGTGAAGTGGATTCCAGTGCAATAGAACGGAATGGAGTGGAGTGGAGTAGAGTGGAATGAGAAGGAATGAAATGGAGAGGAATGGAGTTGTGTGTAGCGGGGTAGAGTGTAGTAGGCTTGATTCGAGGGGAATGAAATGAAATCGAAAGGAATGGAATGGAACAGAATGCATTGGAATGAATAGGAGTGGAGTGGAGTGGAATGGAATGGAAAGGAAAGGAATAGAAAACAGTGGAAGGAATTTAACAGAATTGAATGGAATAGAGTGGAGTGATGTACAGTGTAGTGAAATGGAGTAGAAAGGAACGGAGTAGAGTGGAGGGGAGGGGAGGGGAGTGGAATGGAGTGGAATGGAAAGGAATGGAATGGAATGCGATTTAATGGAGTGGAGTGGAGTCGAAAAGGAATGAATGGGATGGAGATGAATGATGTGGCATGGATTGTAGTAGAGTGGATTAGAGTGGAATGGAATGGATTGGAATGGAAATAAATGGAATGCTGAGGATTGGAGTGGAGTGGAATGGAGTGGAATGAAATGGAATGGATTGGAGTGGAGTGGTTTGGAGTTGAACAGGAAGGAATGGAAAGGAGTAGAGAGGAGTTCATTGGAATGGAGAGGAGTGGATTCCAATGGAATGGAATGGATTGGAATGGAAATAAATGGAATGCTGAGGATTGGAGTGGAGTGGAATGGAATGGAATGGAATTGAAGGGAAAAGAATGGACTGGAATGGAATGCAAAAAAATGGAAATAACTGGAATGGAGTGAACTGCAAAGTAGTTGAATGGAGTGAAAAGGAACGGAGTGGAGTGGAGTGTTGTGTAGTAGAATGGAGTAGAAAGGAACGAAATTTTGTGAAGTGGAGTGGAGTGGAATGGAAATGAATTGAAGGGAATAGAAAGGAGTGGAATGGAAAGCAAAGGAATGTGATGGGATGGAATGGAATGGAATGGAATGGAATGGAATGGAATGGAATGGAATGGAGTGGAGTGCAGAGTAGTGGAATGGAGTAGAAGGGAATGGAGTGGAGTGTAGTGGAGGGGGATGGAATGGAACGGAGTGGAGTGGAGTGGAGTGGAATGGAAATGAATGCAGTGGAGTGCAGTAGAGAGTATTCCAGTGGAATGGAATTGATTGGAATGGAATGGAATGGAATGCAGTGGATTGGTGTGGACTGGAGTGGGGTGGAATGGAATGGAAGGGAATGGAAAGGAATAGAAAGCAATGGAACCGAATGATATGGAATGGAATGAAGTGCAGTGGACTGCAGTGCAGTGGAATGGGGTAGAAAGGAATGGAATGGAATGGAGTGGAGATGAGTGGAATGGAATGGAAAGGAATGCAATGGAGTGGAGAGGAGTGGAGTGGAGTGGATTAGAGTGGATTTGACAGGAATGGAATGGAATGCAGGGGATTGGAATGGAGTGAAGTGGATTGGAATGGAATGGAAGGAAATGGAATGGAGTGGAAGGAAATGGAATGGAGTGGATTGCAAGGGAATGGAATGGAATGGAATGGGATGGAATGGAAAGAAATAGAGTGGATTGGAGTGCAGAGTAGTGGAATGGAGTAGAAAGGAATGGAGTGGAGTGGACTGGAGTGGAATGAAATGAAATGGATTGGAGTGGAGTGGTTTGGAGTTGAACAGGAAGGAATGGAAAGGAGTAGAGAGGAGTTCATTGGAATGGAGAGGAGTGGATTCCAATGGAATGGAATGGAATGGAATGCAATGCAATGGAGTGGAGTGGAGTGGAATGTGAAGGAATGGAATGCAGTGGAGTAGAGTGGAGTTTAGTGGAGTGGAATAGAGTGGAATAGAAGGGTATGCAATGGAATGGAGTGGAGTGGCGAGGTGTGTAGCGTAGTAGAATGCAATGGAAAGGAATGGAATTCAATGGAATGGAATGGAATGGAATAAAATGAAATGGAATGGAATGAAATGGAATGGAATTGAAAGGAGGGGATTGGAGTGGAGTGCAGTTTAGGGGAACAGAATAGAAAGGAATGGATTGGATTGGATTGGAGGGCAATGGAGTGGAATGGATTTGAAAGGAAAGGAATGGAGTGGAGTGGAATGGGAAGGAATACAATGGGGTGGAGTGCAGTCGAGTGGAGTGGATTATAGGGGAATGGAATGGAACGCAATGGATTGAAATGGAATGCAATGGAATGCAGTGATTTAGAGTGGAGTAGAATGGAATGGAATGGCATGGAATGGAATGGAGTGGAGTGGAGTGGACTGGAGTGGAGTGGAGTGGATTCCAGTGGAATGGAATATAATGCCATGGAAGGGAAAGGAATGGAGTGGAATGGAATGGATTGGAAGAGACTGCAGTTTAGTGGAAAGGAGTAGAAAGGAATGGAGTGTAGTGGAGTGGAAGGGAATGATATGGAGTGGGGTGGAGGAAAGTGTAAAGGGAAGGAATGGAATGGATTGGAGTGGAATGGAAGGGAAAGGAATGGAAAGGAGTGCAGTGGAGTGGAATGGAGTAGACTAGAGTGGAAAGGTTTGGAATGGAATGCAATGCATTGGATTGGAGTGGAGTGGACTGCAGTGTAGTGGAAAGGTGAAGAAAGCAATAGAGTGGGGTGGAGTCGATTGGAGTGGAATGGAATGGTATGGAATTGAGAGTAGTGGAATGGGAAGGAATGTAATGGAGTACAGTGGAGTCAGTTGGAGTGGAGTAGAGTGGGTTCGAGAGGAAAGGAATGGAAAGGAATGGAATGCAGTAGATTCAAGTGGAGTGGAGTCGATTGGAGTGGAATGGAATGGTATGGAATTGAGAGTAGTGGAATGGGAAGGAATGTAATGGAGTACAGTGGAGTCAGTTGGAGTGGAGAAGAGTGGGTTCGAGAGGAAAGGAATGGAAAGGAATGGAATGCAGTAGATTCGAGTGGAGTGAACGGGAGTCGAGTGGAATGGAGTAGAGTCAATTCGAGTGGAATGGAATGGAGAGGAATGGAATGCAGTGAATTGGAGTGGAGTGCAGTGGAGTCGAATGGAAGGGAACGGACAGCAATGCAACGGAAAGGAATGGAAAGGAATGGAATGGAGTGGAGTGGTGTGCTGTGCAGTGGAATGGAGTTGAAAGGAATGCAGTGTAGTGGAGTGGAGTGGATTGGAATGGAATGGAATGGAATGCAAAGGAGTGAATTGGAGTGGAGTTGAATGGGAAGGAATTGAATGGATTGGAGTGGTGTTTACCGGAGTAGGTGGAGTGAAGTGGAGTGGTTTCGAGTGTAATGGAATGGAATGGAATGGAAAGGAAGGAATGTAATGGAAAGCAGTGAATTCCAGTGGATTGGAGTAGAGTGGGGTGGAATGGAATGGAATATAAGGGAATGGAATGGAAAGGAATGCTATCCAATAGAATGGAATGGAATGGAATGGACAGCATGGTGGTGGAATGGAGTAGAAAGGAATGGAATGCAATGGAGTGGAGTGGAAAGGAATGGAATGGAGTGGAGTGGAGTGGAATGTGAAGGAATGGAATGGAGTGGAGTGGAGTGGAGTGGTTTCGAGTGGAATGGAGAGGAATGAAATGAAGTGGAATGGAATGGAATGGAATGAAATGGAATGGAATGGAGTGGAATGGAATGAAATGCAGTGGATTGGAGTGGAGTGGAGTCGAGTGGAGTGCAGTGGAAAGTTAACAGAATAGAAGAGAATTGATTCGGATGGAATGTAATGGAACAGAATGGAATGGAGTGGAATGCAGTGAACTGTAGTGTAATGAAGTGGAAAGCAGTGGAGTGGAGTGGAGTGGAGTGGAACAGAGTGGAATGAAATGGAATGGAATGAATGGAATGGAATGGAGTGGAGTGGAGAGGAAAGGGAATGAATGGACTGGAGTGGAATGGAGTGGAGTAGAGTGGATTAGAGTGGAATGTAATGTAATCGAATGGAATGAAGTGTATCAGAAGGGAGTGGAGTGGAATGGAATGGAATGGAAGGCACTGGAAATGGATGGAATGGAATGCAAAAGAATTGAAATTAATAGGCACAACTGGGGGTGGAGCCAAGATGGCAGAATAGGAACAGCTCTGGTCTCCAACTCCCAGCACGAGCGACACAGAAGTCTGGTGATTTCTGCATTTCTGCTTGAGGTACCAGTTTCATCTCACTAGGGAGTGCCAAACAGTGTGTGCAGGACAGTCGGTGAAGCGCACCATGCACGAGCCGAAGCAGGGCGAGGCACTGCCTCACTCGGGAAGCACAAGGGGTCAGGGAGTTCCCTTTCCTAGTCAAAGAAAGGGGTAACAAACGGCACCTGGATAATCGGGTCAGTCCCACACTCATACTGCGCTTTCGCAATGGGCCTGGAAAACGGCACACTAGGAGATTGTGTCCCACATCTGGCTCGGAGGGTCCTATGCCCACGGAGTCTCGCTGATTGCTAGCACAACAGTCTGAGATCAAGCTGCAAGGCGGCAGCGAGGCTGGGGGAGGGGCGCCCGCCATTGCCCAGGCTTGCTTAGGTAAACAAAGCAGCCAGGAAGCTCGAACTGGGTGAAGCCCACCAGAGCTCAAGGAGGCCTGTCTGCCTCTGTAGGCTACTCCTCTGGGGGCAGGGCACAGACAAACAAAAAGTCAGCAGGAAATTCCGGAGACTTAAATGTCCCTGTCTGACTGACAGCTTTGAAGAGAGTGGTGATTCTCCCAGCAGGCAGCTGGAGAGCTGAGAACGGAATGACTGCCTCTTAAAGTGGGTCGCTTACCCCTGAGCAGCCTAACTGGGAGGCACCCCCCCAGTAGGGACAGACTGACACCTCACTCGGCCGGGTACCCCTCTGAGACAAAACTTCCAGAGGAACTATCAGACAGCTGAATTTGTGGTCTCACGAATATCCGCTGTTCTGCAGCCACCGCTGCTGACACCCAGCCAAACAGGGTCTGGAGTGGACCTCTAGTAAACTCCAACAGACCTGCAGCTGAGGGTCCTGTCTGGTAGAAGGAAAACTAACAAACAGAAAGGACATCCACACCAAAAACCCATCTGTACATCACCATCATCAAAGACCAAAAGTAGATAAAACCGCAAAGATGGGGAAAAAACAGAGCAGAAAAACTGGAAACTCTAAAAAGCAGAGCACCTCTCCTCCTCCAAAGGAATGCAGTTCCTCACCAGCAATGGAACAAAGCTGGATGGAGGATGACTTTGACGAGTTGAGAGAAGAAGGCGTCAGACAATCAAACTACTCTGAGCTACGGGAGGAAATTCAAAACAATAGCAAAGAAGTTAAAAACTTTGAAAAAAATGAGAAGAATGGATAACTAGAATAACCAATGGAGAGAAGGGCTTAAAGGAGCTGATGGAGCTGAAAGCCAAGTTTCGAGAACTACGCGAAGATTGCAGAAGCCTCAGTAGCAGATGCGATCAACTGGAAGAAAGGGTATCGCTGATGGAAGATGAAATGAATGAAATGAAGCGAGAAGGGAAGTCTAGAGAAAAAAGAATAAAAAGAAATGAACAAAGCCTCCAAGAAATTTGGGACTACGTGAAACGACCAAACCTACGTCTGATTGGTGTACCTGAAAATGACGGGGAGAATGGAACCAAGTTGGAAAACACTCTGCAAGATATTATCCAGGAGAACTTCCCCAATCTAGCAAGGCAGGCCAACATTCAGATTCAGGAAATACAGAGAATGCCACAAAGATACTCCTCGAGAAGAGCAACTCCAAGACACATAATTGTCAGATTCACCAAAGTTGAAATGAAGGAAAAAATGTTAAGGGCAGCCAGAGAGAAAGGTCGGGTTACCCACAAAGGGAAGCCCATCAGACTAACAGCTGATCTCTCGGCAGAAACTCTACAAGCCAGAAGAGAGTGGGGGCCGATATTCAACATTCTTAAAGAAAAGAATTTTCAACCCAGAATTTCATATCCAGCCAAACTAAGCTTCATAAGTGAAGGAGAAATAAAATACTTTACAGACAAGCAAACGCTGAGTGATTTTGTCACCAGCAGGCCTGCCCTAAAAGAGCTCCTGAAGGAAGCACTAAACATGGAAAGGAACAACTGGTACCAGCCACTGCAAAAACATGCCAAATTGTAAAAACCATCGAGGCTAGGAGGAAACTGCATCAACTAATAAGCAAAATAACCAACTAACATCATAATGACAGGATCAGATTCACACATAACAATATTAACGTTAAATGTAAATGGGCTAAATGCTCCAATTAAAAGACACAGACTGGCAAACTGGATAAGGAGTCAAGACCCATCAGTGTGCTGTATTCAGGAAACCCATCTCAACTGCAGAGACACACATAGACTCAAAATAAAGGGATGGAGGAAGATCTATCAAGCAAATGGAAAACAAAAAAAGGCAGGGGTTGCAATCCTAGTCTCTGATAAAATAGACTTTAAACCAACAAAGATCAAGAGAGACAAAGAAGGCCATTACATAATGGTAAAGGGATCAATTCAACAAGAAGAGCTAACTATCCTAAATATATATGCACCCAACACAGGAGCACCCAGATTCATAAAGCAAGTCCTGAGTGACCTACAAAGGGACTTAAACTCCCACACAATAATAATGGGAGATTTTAACACCCCACTGTCAACATTAGACAGATCATCGAGACAGAAAGTTAACAAGGATATCCAGGAATTGAACTCAGCTCTAAACAAAGTGGACCTAATAGACATCTACAGAACTCTCCACCCCAAATCAACAGAATATACATTTTTTTCAGCAGCACACCACACCTATTCCAAAATTGACCACATAGTTGGAAGTAAAGCTCTCCTCAGCAAATGTAAAAGAACAGAAATTATAACAAACTGTCTCTCAGACCACAGTGCAATCAAACTAGAACTCAGGATTAAAAAACTCACTCAAAACCGCTCAACTACATGGAAACTGAACAACCTGCTCCTGAATGACTATTGGGTACATAATGAAATGAAGGCAGAAATAAAGATGTTCTTAGAAACCAACGAGAACAAAGAAACAACATACCAGAATCACTGGGACACATTCAAAGCAGTGTGTAGAGGGAAATTTATAGCACTAAATGCCCACAAGAGAAAGCAGGAAAGATCCAAAATTGACACCCTAACATCACAATTAAAAGAACTAGAAAAACAAGAGCAAACACATGCAAAAGCTAGCAGAAGGCTAGAAATAACTAAAATCAGAGCAGAACTGAAGGAAATAGAGACACAAAAAACCCTTCAAAAAATTAATGAATCCAGGAGCTGGTTTTTTGAGAAGATCAACAAAATTGATAAACCGCTAGCAAGACTAATAAAGAAGAAAAGAGAGAAGAATCAAATAGATGCAATAAAAAATGAAAAAGGGGATATCACCACTGATCCCACAGAAATACAATCTACCATCAGAGAATACTACAAACACCTCTATGCAAATAAACTAGAAAATCTAGAAGAGATGGATAAATTCCTCGACAATTACACCCTCCCAAGACTAAATCAGGAAGAAGTCGAATCTCTGAATAGACCAATAACAGGTTCTGAAATTGTGGCAATAATCAATAGCTTACCAACCAAAAAGAGTCCAGGACCTGATGGATTCACAGCTGAATTCTACCAGAGGTACAAGGAGGAACTGGTACCATTCCTTCTGAAACTATTCCAATCGATAGAAAAAGAGGGAAACCTCCCTAACACATTTTACGAAGCCAGCATCGTCCTGATACCAAAGCCAGGCAGAGACCCAACCAAAAAAGAGAATTTTAGACCAATATCCTTGATGAACATTGATGCAAAAATCCTCAATAAAATACTGGCAGACCCAATCCAGCAGCACATCAAAAAGCTTATACACCATGATCAAGTGGGCTTCATCCCTGGGATGCAAGGCTGGTTCAACATACGCAAATCAATAAATGTAATCCAGCATATAAACAGAACCAAAGAAAAAAACCACATGATTATCTCAATAGATGCAGAAAAGGCCTTTGACAAAATTCAACAACCCTTCATGCTAAAACTCTCAATAAATTAGGTATTGATGGGACGTATCTCAAAATAATAAGAGCTATCTACGACAAACCCACAGCCAATATCATACTGAATGGGCAAAAACTGGAAGCATTCCCTCTGAAAACTGGCACAAGACAGGGATGCCCTCTCTCACCGCTCCTATTCAACATAGTGCTGGAAGTTCTGGCCAGAGCAATCAGGCAGGAGAAGGAAATAAAGGGTATTCAATTAGGAAAAGAGGAAGTCAAACTGTCCCTGTTTGCAGATGACATGATTGTATATCTAGAAAATCCCATTGTCTCAGCCCAAAATCTCCTTAAGCTGATTAGCAACTTCAGCAAAGTCACAGGATACAAAATCAATGTAGAAAAATCACAAGCATTCTTGTCCACCAATCACAGACAAACAGAGAGCCAAATCATGAGTGAACTCCCATTGACAATTGCTTCAAAGAGAATAAAATACCTAGGAATCCAACTTACAAGGGATGTGAAGGACCTCTTCAAGGAGAACTACAAACCACTGCTCAATGAAATAAAAGAGGATACAAACAAATGGAAGAACATTCCATGCTCATGGGTTGGAAGAATCAATATCGTGAAAATGGCCGTACTGCCCAAAGTAATTTATAGATTCAATGCCATCCCCATCCAGCTACCAATGACTTTCTTCACAGAATTGGAAAAAATTACTTTAAAGTTCATATGGAACCAAAAAAGAGCCCGCATCGCCAAGTCAATCCTAAGCCAAAAGAACAAAGCTGGAGGCATCACGCTACCTGACTTCAAACTATACCACAAGGCTACAGTAACCAAAACAGCATGGTACTGGTACCACAACAGAGATATAGATCAATGGAACAGAACAGAGCCCTCAGAAATGATGCCGCATATCTACAACTATCTGATATTTGACAAACCTGACAAAAACAAGAAATGGGGAAAGGATTCCATATTTAATAAGTGGTGCTGGGAAAACTGGCTAGCCATATGTAGAAAGCTGAAACTGGATCCCTTCTTTACACCTTATACAAAAATTAATTCAAGATGGATTAAAGACTTAAATGTTAGAACTAAAACCATTGAAACCCTACAAGAAAACCTAGGCAATACCATTCAGGACACAGGCATGGGCAAGGACTTCATGTCTAAAACACCAAAAGCAATGGCAACAAAAGCCAAAATTGACAAATGGGATCTAATTAAACTCAAGAGCTTCTGCACAGCAAAAGAAACTACCATCAGAGTGAACAGGCAACCTACAGAATGGGAGAAAATTTTTGCAGCCTACTCATCTGACAAAGGGCTAATATCCAGAATCTACAATGAACTCAAACAAATTTACAAGAAAAAAACAACCCCATCAAAAGGTGGGCAAAGGACATGAACAGACACTTCTCAAAAGAAGACATTTATGCAGCCAAAAAACACATGAAGAAATGCTCATCATCACTGGCCATCAGAGAAATGCAAATCAAAACCACAGTGAGATACCATCTCACACCAGTTAGAATGGCCATCATTAAAAAAACAGGAAACAACAGGTGCTGGAGAGGATGTGGAGAAATAGGAACACTTTTTCACTGTTGGTGGGACTGTAAACTAGTTCAACCATTGTGGAAGTCAGTGTGGCGATTCCTCAGGGATCTAGAACTGGAAATACCATTTGACCCAGCCATCCCATTACTGGGTATATACCCAAAGGACTATAAATCATGCTGCTATAAAGACACATGCACACATATGTTTATTGTGGCACTATTCACAATAGCAAAGAGTTGGAACCAACCCAAATGTCCAACAACGATAGACTGGATTAAGAAAATGTGGCACATATACACCATGGAATACTATGCAGCCATAAAAAATGATGAGTTCGTGTCCTTTGTAGGGACATGGATGAAACTGGAAAACATTATTCTCAGTAAACTATCGCAAGGACAAAAAACCAAACACCGCATGTTCTCACTCATAGGTGGGAATTGAACAATGAGAACTCATGGACACAGGAAGGGGAACATCACATTACAGGGACTGTTGTGGGGTGGGGGTAGGGGGGAGGGACAGCATTAGGAGATATACTTAATGCTAAATGACGAGTTAATGGGTGCAGGAAATCAACATGGCACATGGACACATATGTAACAAACCTTCACATTGTGCCCATGTACCCTAAAACCTAAAGTATAATAAGAAAAAAGAAATTAATAAAATGGAATGGAATAGAATGGAAATCAGTGAATTGGAGAGGAGTGGAGTGGAGTGTAATGGAATGGAAAAGAAGGGAATGAGATGGAATTGATTGCAGTGGAGTGGAACGGAATGGAATGGAATGGAAGAGAATGAAGTGGAATTGATTGCAATGGAGTGGAATGGAATGGAATAGAATGGAATGGAATGCAATGGAGTGTAGGTGAATGCAGTGTACTGAAATGGAGTTGAAATGAATGGAGTGGAGTAGAGTGAAGTGAAGTTGAGTGGAATGCATTGGAATGGAAAAGAGTGGAGTGGACTGTATTGGAATGGGAAGGAATGGAATGGGGTGGAGTGGAGTGGATTGGAGAAGAGTGGAATCTTGTGGAATGGAAAGGAATGGAATGGAAAGGAATGGATTGGAATGGAATGGATTCTGAATATTGGGGTGGAGCAGAGTGGTATGGAAAGGAATGGTATGGAGGGGAATGGAATGGAATGCAATGGAAAGGAAATGAATGGAATGGAATGGTAAGGTATGGAATGGAATGGAATGGAATGGAATGGAATGGAATGGAATGGAATGGAATGGACAGGAAGGCAGTGTAGTGAGGTGGAGTAGAAACAAATGGAGTCGAGTGGAGTGGAGTGAAGTCGAATGGAACGTATGGGAATGGAATACAGTGGAGTGGATTGAAGTCGATTGGAATGTATTGGAATGGAATAGAGTGGATTGGAGTGGAATAGGAAGGCATGGAATGGAGTGGAGTGGATTGGAGTATAGTGGAGTGGTGTAGAGTGGATTCGAGAGGAAAGGAATGAAATGGAATGGAATGGAATGCAATGCAGTGGATTGGAGTGGAGTGGAATGGAATGCAATGGATAGAAATGGAATGGAATCGAATGAAATGGAATGGAATAAAATGGAATGGAATGGAGTAGAGTTGGGTGGAATGCAGTGTAGTGGTATAGAATAGAGAGGAATGGAGTGGAGTAGAGTCGAATGGAATGGAATGGATTAGAATGTGATGGAGTGGAAAGTTAAGCAAGGCGATGGAGTGCAGCAGATTGGAGAGGATTGGAGTGGAATAGAGTGGATTGGAGTTTAATGGAATGGAATGGGATGGAATGGAATGCAGTGGATTTGAGAGGAGTGGAGGAGAGTTGAATGGAAATGAATGAAAGGGAATGGAAAAGAATCAAATGAAATGGATTGGAAAGGAATGGAATGCAGTAGAGTGTAGTGCAGTGATGTGGAAGGCAGTATAGCGGAATAGAGTGGAGTGGATTGGAGTGTAATGGAATAGAATGGAATGGAATGGATTGGAGTGCAGTGGGGTGGATTGGGGTGGAATTGGAAAGAATGGAATGGAGTGGAGTGGAGTAGAGTGCAGGGGAGAAGAGTGGATTTGAGTGGAAAAGAATGGAATGTAATGGAATGGAATAGGATGTGATGCAGTGGATTGGTGTGGAGCGCAGTGGAGTGGAATAGAATGAAATGGAAGGGAATGGAAAGGATTGGAAGGCAGTGGAACACAACAAAATGGAACGGAATGGAATGGAGTCGGGTGGAGTGCAGTGTAGAGGAATAGAATAGAAAGGAATGGAGTGGAGAGGAGTGGAAAGGAAAGGAATGCAATGGATTAGAGTGGAGTGGAGAGGAATGTGAAGGAATAGAATCGAGTGGAGCACATTGGAGTGGAGACGAGTGGATTAGAGTGGATTTGAGCGGATTGGAATAGAATGGAAGGGAATGGAATGGAATGAATAGAATGGAATAGAATGCAGTGGATTAGAGTGGAGTGGAGCGGAATGAAATGGAATGGAGTGAAATGGAGTGGAATGGAATGGAATGGATTGTATTGGAGTGCTGTGGATTGGAGTGCAGTGGAGTGGAATAGAATGGAAGGGAATGGAATGGAATGTAATGCAATGGGACGAAATTGAATGTAATGGAATGGAATGGAGTGGAGTGGAGTGAATTCTAGTGGAATGGAGTAGAATGCAATGGAGTGGAGAGGAGTGGAATAGAACGGATTGGAATTGAATGGAGTGGAGAGGAGTGTAATGGGAAGGAATGGACTCTAGTAGAGGGGAGTGGAGTGGAGTTGAGTGCAATGGAGTGGAATAGATTGGGTTGGAATGTAATGGAGTGGAATGAAGTTGAGGGGATAAGAGTGGAGTGAAGTTGAGTGGAGTGGAGTTGAAGGGAGTGCAATGGAATGGGATGGAATGGAATGGAATAGAATGGAGTGGAGGGGAGTGGAGTGGAGTGGAATGCAATGGAAAGGAATGCAACAGAATGGAAAGGAATGCAGTGTAATGGAATGGAAAGCAATGGAATGGAAATGGATGGAGCAGAACGGTATGGAGTGAAGTGGAGTGGAGTCGACTGACGTTGAGTGGAATGGAGTGGAATGGAATGGTTTGGAATGTAATAGAGTGGAATGGAGTGGAGGGGAATGGAGTGGAGGGAAGTCGAGGTGAGTTGAGTTGAAGGGATTGGAATGGAATGGGATGGAATGGAGTGGAGTGGTATGGAGTGGAGGGGAGTGGAGGGGAGTGGAATGCAGTGGAATGGAATGGATTGGAGTGGAGTGGAATGGATTATAATTCAATGGATTAAAATGGAATGCAATTGAATGGAATGCTGAAATGAAATGTGAGCTGAGATTGAGGCACTGCATTCCAGCCTGGGTTGCTGAGTGAGATCCTGTTGAAAGAAACAAATGGAATGCAATAGAGTAGAAGGGAATGGAATGGAATGGAGTGGGAAATGGGGGAGTGGAGTGGGGTGGAGTGCAGTGGAGTGAAGTGGAGTGGATTGAAGTAGAATGCAGTGAAATGGAGTGGGTAATGGGGGAGTGGAGTGGGGTGGAGTGCAGTGGAGTGAAGTGGAGTGGATTGAAGTAGAATGCAGTGAAATGGAATGGAATGGTGAAATGAAATGTGAGCTGAGATTGTGCCACTGGACTCCAGCCGGGATGACAGAGTATGAGCCTGTTGAAAGAAAGGAATGGAAAGGAATGGAATGGAATTGAATGGAATGGAAAGGAGTTGAGTGGAGTGGATTGGTGTGGGGTGAAATGGCCTGGAATGGAATGGGATGGAATGGAATGGAGGGGAGGAGAGTGGAGGGATGTGAAGTGTAATGGAATGTAATAGAGTGGGATGGAGTGGAATAGAGTGTAGTGGAGTGCAGTGGAGAGGAGGGGCAAGTAATGGAGTGGAATGGAATGCAATAAAAAGGGATGGGATGGAATGGAATGGAATGCAATGCAACGGGATGGAATGGAATGGAATGGAAAGCAGTGGATTGGAGTGCAGTGGAGTAGAATGGAATGGAAGGGATTGCCATGGAATGGAATGGAATGGAATGGGATGGGATGGGATGGGATGGGATGGGATGGGATGGAATGGAATGGAATGGAATGGAATGGAATGGAATATGATGGAATGGAGTGGAGGGGAGTGGACGGGAGTGGAATGCAATGGAATGTAATGTAGTGGAGTGGAGTGGAATGGATTATAATGCAATGGAATATAATGGAATGCAATTGAATGGAATGGTGAAATGAAATGTGAGCTGAGATTGAGTCACAGCATTACAGCCTGGGTGACAGAGTGACATCCTGTCAAAAGAAACAAATGGAAAACAATAGAGAATAATGGAATGGAATGGAGTGGAATAGAATGGAACGGAACGGAACGGAATGGAATGGAATGGAATGGAATGGAATGGAGTGGGGAAGGGTGGAGTGGAGTGGAGTGGAGTGGAGTGGATTGATGTAGAATGCAATGAAACGGAATGGAATGGTGAAATGAAATGTGAGCTGTGATTGTGCCACTGCAATCCAGCCTGGATGAAAGAGTATGAGCCTCTTGAAAAAAAGGAATGGAATGGAATGGAATGGAATGGAATGGAGATGAGTGGAGTAGAGTGGAATGGGATGCAATCGAACGGAGTGGAGCAGAATGGAGTGATGTGGAGTGGAATGGTGTGGAAAAGACTGGGATCAAAGGGAATAGAGTGGAGTGGAGTGGAGAGGACTGGAATGGAATGGAAAGGAATGGGATGGGATAAAGGGGAATGCAATGAAATGGTATGGAATGGAATGAATTGGAAAGCAGTGTATTGGAGTGGATTGGAGTGGAATGGAATGGAATGGATTGCAATGGAATGGAATGGAATGAAATGGAAGGGAGTGGAGAGGAATGGAGTGTAGTGAAATGCAGTAGAAAAGAATGGAATGGAGTGGAGTGCTGTGAAGTGGAATGGAATGGATTGGAATGGAATAGAGTGGAGTGGAGTGTAATGGGAAGAAATTTAATGGGGTGGAGTGGAGTGGAGAGGAGAGGAGAAGACTGGATTCGAGTGGAATGGAATGCAATGGAATGGAAAGCAGTGGATTGGAATGGAGTGGAGTGGAGTGGAATGGAATGGAATGGAAGGGAATTGAATGGAATGGATTGCAAAGGAATGGAATAAAATGGAATGGAATGGAGTGGAGAGGAATGCAGTGTACTGAAATGGAGTAGAAACGAACGGAGTGGAGTGGAGTAGAGTGAAGTGGAATGGAATGGATTGGAATGGAATAGAGTGGAGTGGAGTGGAGTGGAATGGGAAGGAATTTAATGCGGTGGAGTAGAGTGGATTGGAGAAGAGTGGAATGGCATGGAATGCAATGGAATGGAATGGAATGGAACAGAAAGGAATGTATTGGACAGCAATGGAATGGCATGCAGTGTATTGGAGTGGAGTGGAGTGGTGTGGAAAGGAATGGAATGGAAAGGAATGGAATGGAATGGAATGCAGAGGAATGGAATGGAATGGATTGGAATGCAAAGTAGTGGAGTGCAGTGCAGTGTAGTCGAATGTAGTACAAAGGAATTGAGTGGAGTGGACTGCAGTGGAGAGGAGTGGAGTGCATTGTAGTGAAATGCAGTACAAAGGAATGGAGTGGAGTGGACTGGAGTGGAGTGGAATGGAATGAAATTGAATGGAATGCAATGGAATGGAACGGAGTGGAGTGGAGTGAAGAGGAATGGGAAAGAATGGAATGGACCTGAGTGGTTTAGAGTGTAGTGGAAAAGAGTAGAGTAGATGAGAGTAAAATAGAATGGAATGGAATGCAGTGTATTGGAGTGCAGTGTAGTGTAGTGGAATGGAATGGAATGGAATGGAATGGAAGGGAATGGAATGGAATCGAATGCAAAGGAATGGAGTGGAATGCAATGCAAAGGAATGTAATGCAATGCAATGCAATGCAATGGAGTTGAGTGGACTGCAGTGCAGGGTAAGGGAGTAGAGGGGAATAGAGTGTAATGGATGGTACTGTAATGGAAAGGAATGGAATGGAAAGGATTGGAATGGAGTGGGGTCGGGTGGAATTGGAAGGAATTTAATGGAGTGGAGAGGGGTTGAGTGGAGTAGAACTGAGTGGAAAATAATGGAGTGTAAAGGAATGGAATAGAATGGTATGCAGTGGCTTGGAGAGGAGGGGTGTGGAGTGGAATAGAATAGAATGGAAGCGAGTGGAATGCAACAGAATGGAGTAAAATGGAATGGAATGAAGTGGAGTGGCGTGGAGTGCAGTGAGGTGGAATAGAGTAGAAAGGAATGGAGTGGAATGGAATGGAATGGAATGGATTGGAGTGGAGTGGAGTGGAATAGGAAGGAATGGAATGGAGTGGAGCAGATTGGAGTGGAGTGGAGTGGAGAGGAGTAGAGTGGATTAGAGAGGATTGGAATGGAATGGAATGGAGTACAGTGGAGTCGAGTGGAGTGGATTCCAGTGGAATGGAATGGAATGGAATGGAGTGGAATGGAACGGAATGGAATGCAGTGGTTTGGAGTGGAGAGGAATGAAATGGAATGGTGAGGAATGGAAGCGAATGGAATAGAATGAAATGGAGTTGAATGGAATGGAATGAAACGAAATGGAGAGGTGGAGATCAGTGTAGTGGAATGCAGTAGAAAGGAATCAAGAGGAGTGGAGTGGAATGGAGTGGAATGGAATGGAATGGAATGGAATGGAATGGAATGGAATGCAATGAAATGGAACGGAATGGAGTGAAGTGGAATGGAGGGGAAAGGGAAGGAATGGAATGCAGTGGAGTGGAGTGAAGTGCAGTGTATAAGAGTGGAGTGTAAGGGAATGGAATGCAGTGGAGTGGAGTGGAATGGAATGGAAAAGAATAGAATGTAATCTAATGGAATGGAATGGAATGGAATGGAATGGAATGGAATGGAATGGAATGGCATCGAATGGAATGGGATGGAATGGAATGGAGTGGAGTACATAGAAATGTAATGGTGTAGAAAAGAATAGTGTGGAGTGGAGTGGACTGGAGTGGAATGGAGTGGAGTGGAATTGAATCAGATAGGATGGGATGGAATAGAATGGAATGGAATGAAATGGAATGGAATTGAGTGGGGTGAAAAAAGACGGAATGTAATGGAGGCGAGTGGAGTGGAGTGGAGTTGATTCGAGTGTAATGAATTGGAATGGAATGGAATGCAGTGGATTGCAGTGGAATGGAGTGCAGTCGAGTGGAGTTTAGTAGAGTGAAAAATAGTGTAATGGAATAGAATGGAAAGGAATGGAATACAGTTGATTGAACTGGAATGCAGTGGAGTTGAGTGGAAAGGAATGGAGGGGAGAGGAGTGGAGTGGTGAGGAATGTTGTGCAATGGAAACGAATAGAATAGAGTGGTGAGGACTGCAGTGGAATGGGAAGTAATGAAATTGAGTGGAGTGCAGTGGAGTGGAGTGAAGTGCAGTGGAGTGGAGTGGAATGGAATGGAATGGAATGCACTGGAGTGGAGTGAAGTGGAATATAACGAAAAGGAAAGGAATGGAATGAAACGGAATGCAATGGAATTGAAAGGAATGCAATGGAATGGATTGGAGGGGAGTGCAGTGTAGTGCAATGGAGTAGAAAGGAATGCAATGGAGTGGAGTGGAGTGGAACGGAATGGAATGGAATAGAGTGGAATGGAGTGCAGTGGAGTGGAATGGGGAAAATAGAATGGAGTGGAGTGGATGGGATTAGAGGGGATTCCAGTGGAATGGAATGGAAAGGAACGGAATGGAATGGAATACAATGGAATGGAATGGAATACAATGGAATGGAATGGAATGGAATGGAATGGAATGGAATGGAATGGAATGGAATGGAATGGAATGGAATGGAATGGAATGGAGTGGAATTGAATGGTGTGTATTGGAGTGCAGTGTACTGGAAAGGATTAGAAAGGAATTGAGTGGAGTCGAGTGCAGTTTAGTGGAAAGGATTAGAAAGGAATGCTGTGGAGTGGAGTGGAGTGGAGTAGAGTGGATATGATAGGAATGGAATGGAATGGTGAAATGGAATAGAATGGAATGGAATGATGGAATGGAATGGAATGGAATGGAATGCAGTGGATTGGAGTGGAGGGGATTAGAGTGGAATGGAAAGGAATAGAAGGGAATGAAATGGAATGGAATGCAAAGGAATGCAATGCAAAGGATACAAATGGAATGGAGTGCAATGGAGTGCAGTGTACTGGAATGGATTAGAAAGGAATGTAGTGTTGTGAAGTGGAGTGGAATGAAATTGTATGCAATGGAATGGAGCAGAGTGGAGTGGAATGAGAAGGAATGGAGTGGAGTGGAGTAAATTGCGTTGGAGTGGAGAGGACTTTAGTTTAGTGGATTTCAGTGGATTTCATTGGAAAGGAATGGAATGGAAAGGAATAGAATGGAATGAAATGGAATGGGATGCAGTACACTGCAGTGGAGTAGAGTGGAGAGGAAAGGAATTTAATTGAAGGAGTGGAATGGAATGGAATGGAACAGAACGAAATGGAATGGAATGGAATGGAATGAAATGTAATGGAATGGTATGAAATGGAATGGAATGGAATGGATTCGAATGGAAAGGAATGGAGTCGAGTGGAGGGGAGGGGAGTGGAGTGGAATGAAGTAGAAAGGAAGGGAGTGGAGTGGAGTAGAATGGAATGGAATGGAATGGAAAGGAATGGAGTGGACTGGAGTTGTTTGGGAAGGAATGGAATGCAGTGGAATTGAGTGGAGTGTAGTAGAGTTGATTCAAGTGGAATGGAATGGAATGGAATGGAGTGCATTGGAGTGGAGTGGATTGCGATGCAATGGAATGAAAAGGAATGGAATGAAATGGAATGCAATGGAACACAATGTAATAAAAAGGGCTGGAGTACAGTGCAGTGTAGCGGAATGGGATTCAAAGGAATGGAGTGGAGTCTAGAGGAGTGGAGTTTAGTGTAGTTGAATGGAGTGGAATGGAATGGAGTGCAGTGCAGTGGAGTTTGGTGGATTGGAATGGAGTGGATTGGAGTGGAATGGAAAGGAATAGAATGGAATAGAATGGAATGGAAAGGAATGCAGTGGATTGAAATGTAGTGGAGTGGACTGCAAAGGAAAGGAAGGTAATGGAACGGAATGGAAGGCAACAGAATGGAATGGAATGGAATTTAATGGATTGGAGTAGAGTGCACAGTAGTGGAATGGATTAGAAAGAAATGGACTGGAGTGAAGTGGGATAGAATGTAATGGAATGGAGTGGAATGTACAAGTGTAGAATGGAGTGGAAAGGGAAGGAATTGAATGTAGTGGGATGATGTGGAGTGGAGTGGAATAGGGTGGAATCGAGTGAAATGGAATGGAATCAAATAGAATGGAATGGAATGGAATGAAATGGAAAGGAATGGAATAGAATGGGGTGGAGTGGATTGCAGTGTAGTGGAATGGAGTAGAAAGGAATGAAGTGGAGTGGAATGGAATTGAATGGAAAGGAATGGAGTGGAGTGGATTGGCAAGCAATCGAATGGATTGGAGTAGATTGCAGTGGACAGGAGTACAGTGGATTTGAGTGGTGTGGAATGGAATGGAATGGAATAGAATGGAGTGGAATGGAATTGAATGAAATGGAATGAAATGGAAGGGAATGGAATGGATTGAAGTGGAGTGCAATATAACGGAATCAAAAGGAATGGAATGGAATGAATGCTTTGGAATGGAGTGGAGTAGAGTGGAGGGTAATGCAATGAAATGAAAGGGAAAGGAATGCAATGGAATGCAATGGAACGGAATAGAATGGAATGGAGTGGTATGGAATAGAATGGAATTGATTGGAGTGGAGTGCAGTGTAGTGGAATGGTGGTGAAAGGGGTAGAGTGGAGTGGAGTGGAATGGAATGGATTGGAATGGAATTGAACGGAGTGGAGTGGAGTACAGTGGATTCGAGTGGAATGGATTGGAATGGAATGGAATGCAGTGGTTTGGAGAGGAGTGCAGTGTAGTGGAATGTAACGGAATGGAAGGGAATTGAATGCAATGGATTGGAATGCAATGGAATGGAAAGTAATGGAATGCAATGGAATGGAAAGTAATGGAATGCAATGGAATGGAAAGTAATGGAATGCAATGGAAAGGAATGGAATGGAATGGACGGGAGTTGAATGCAGCATAGTGGAATGGATTAGAAAAGACTTGAGTGGAGTGCAGTTGAGTGGAATGGAATGTAGTGTAGTGAATTGGACTGGAATGGAGTAGACTGGAGTGGAATGGAGTGTAATGGAATGAAAGGGAAAGGAATGGAATGGAATGCAATGGGACAGAATCGAATGGAATGGGGTGGTAAGGAATGGAGTGTAGTGGAGTTCAATGTAGTGGAATGGTGTAGAAAGGAGTAGACTGGAGTGGAGAGGAATGGAATGGATTGGAATGGAATTGAATGGAGTAGAGTGGAGTACAGTGGATTCGAGTGGAATAAAAGGGAATGGAATGGAATGGAATGCAGTAGTTTGAAGAGAAGTGGAGTATAGTGGAATGGAATGCAAGGGAATGGAAAGGAATGGAATGCAAAGCAATGGAATGGAGGGGAGTTGAGTGCAGTGTAGTGGAATGGTGTAGAAAAGACATGAGTGAAGTGGAGTTGAGTGGAATGGAATTTAGTGGATGTAAATGGAATGGAGTAGACTGGAGTGGAGTGGAGTGGAGTGGAATGGGAATGAATGGAATGAATTGCTGTGGATTGGAGTGGAGAGGACTACATTGGATTTGATGGGAATGGAATTTAATGGATTGCAGTGGAATGGAAACGAGTGGAATGGAATGGAATGCAGAGGATTGGACTGGGGTGGAGTGAAATTGAATGCAATGCAATGGAAGGGAATGGAAATGAATGCAGTGGAACGTAAAGGAATGGAATGCAATAGAAAAAAGTGGAATGCAGTGTAATTTAGTGGAACGGAGTAGAAAGGAATGGATTGGATTGGATTGCAATGGAGTGGAATGGAATGGAAAGGAATGGACTGGAATGGAACGGAATGGAATGGAATGGGATGGAATGGAATGGAATGCAGTGGACTGAGTCGAGTGGAATGGAAAGGAATGGAATGGAGAGAAGTCGAGTTGAGTGGATTAGAGTGGATTCTAGTGGAACGGAATGGAATGGAATGAATGCTTTGTATAGGAGTGGAGTGGAATGGAATGCAATGGATTGGATTGGATTGGACTGGAGTGTAATGGGAAGGAATAAAATGGAGTGGAGTGGAGTGGAGTAGAGTGGTTTCAAGTGGAATGGAATGGAATGCTGTGAATTGGAGTGGAGTGTTGTGGAGTGGAGTGGAGTGGAATGGAACAGAATGGAAGGGAATGGAATGCAATGCAATGGAAAGGAAAGCAATGGAATGGAATGGAATGGAATGGAATGGAATGGAATGGAATGGAATGGAATGGAGGGGAGTTGAGTGCAGTGTAGTGGAAGGGAGTAGAAAGGACTTGAGTGGAGTGCAGTGGAGTGGAATGGAATGTAGTGGAGTGGATTGGACTGGAATGGAGTAGACTGGAGTGGATTGGAGTGGAGTGGAATGAAAGGGAAAGGAATGGAATGGAATGCAATGGAATGGGATCGAATGGAATGGAGTGGTAAGGAATGGAATGGAATTCAATGGAGTGGAGTGGAGTTCAAAGTAGTGGAATGGTGTAGAAAGTAGTAGAGTGGAGCGGAGTGGACTGGAAGGGATTGGAATGGAATTGAATGGAGTGGAGTGGAGTACAGTGGATTCGAATGGAATACAATGGAATGGAATGGAATGGAATAGAATGCAGTGGTTTGGAGAGGAGTGGAGTGTAGTGGCATGGAACGGAATGGAAGGGAATGGAATGGAATGGAATGCAAAACAATGGAATGGAGTGGAGTGAGTTGAGTGGAACGGAAAGGAATGGAATGGAGAGGAGTGGAGTTGAGTGTACCAGAGTGGATTCTAGTGGAATGGAATGGAATGAATGCTTTGTATACGAGTGGAGTGGAATGGAATGCAATGGATTGGATTGGAGTGGACAGGAGTGCAATGGGAAGGAATGAAGTGGAGTGGAGTGGAGTGGAGTAGAGTGGACTCGAGTGGAATGGAATGGAATGGAATGGAATGCTGTGAATTGGAGTGGAGTGTTGTGGAGTGGAGTGCAATGGAATGGAATGGAATGGAATGGAATGGAATGGAATGGAATGGAATGGAGGGCAGTTGAGTGCAGTGTAGTGGAATGGAGTAGAAAGGACATGAGTGAAGTGGAGTTGAGTGAAATGAAATTTAGTGGAGTGGATTGGAATGGAATGGAGTGGACTGGAGTGGCGTGGAGTGGAATGGGAATGAATGGAATAAATTGCTGTGGATTGGATTGGAATGGACTAGATTGGATTGGATGGGAATGGAAAGGAATGGATTGCAGTGGAATGGAAACGAGTGGAATCAAATGGAATGCAGAGGATTCGACTGGGGTGGAGTGGAATTGAATGGAATGCAATGGAAGGGAAGGGAATGGAATGCAGTGGAACGTAATGGAATGGAATGGAATAGAAAAAAGAGGAATGCAGTGAAGTGTGGTGGAATGGAGTAGAAAGGAATGGAGTGGAGTGGATTGCAATGGAGTGGAATGGAATGGAAAGGAATGAAATAGAATGGAATGGAATGGAATGGAATGGAACGGAACGGAATGGAGTGGAGTGAGTTGAGTGGAACGGAAAGGAATGGAATGGAGAGGAGTGGAGTTGAGTGTACCAGAGTGGATTCTAGTGGAATGGAATGGAATGAATGCTTTGTATACGAGTGGAGTGGAATGGAATGCAATGGATTGGATTGGAGTGGACAGGAGTGCAATGGGAAGGAATGAAGTGAGTGGAGTGGAGTGGAGTAGAGTGGACTCGAGTGGAATGGAATGGAATGGAATGGAATGCTGTGAATTGGAGTGGAGTGTTGTGGAGTGGAGTGCAATGGAATGGAAAGGAAGGCAATGGAATGGAAAGAAATCAAAAGGAATGGAATGGAATTGAATGGAGTGCAGTACAGTGTAGTGGAATGGAGAAGAAAGGAATGGAGTGGAGTGGAGTGGAGTGGAATGGAAAGGGTTGGAAAGGAAAGGAGAGGATTGGAGTGGAGTATAATGGGAAGGAATAAAATGGAGTGGATTTAAGTGGAGAGAAAGGGAATGGAGTGGAATGGAAAGGAATGGAATGGAATGCCATGGATTGGAGTGGACAAGAGAGGAATGGAATGGAATGGAATGGAATGGAATGAAAGGGACAGAATGGAATGGAATGAAATGGAAAGGAGAGGAGTGGAATGGAATGGAATGAAAGGGACAGAATGGAATGGAATGAAATGGAAAGGAAAGGAATGGAATGAAATGAAATGGAGTTGAGAGGAGTGTAGTGTAGAGATAATGGCACAGAAAGGAATGGAGTGGAGTGGAGTGGAATGGAACGGAATGGAGTGGTTAGGGGTGCAGTTCAATGGGAAGGAATTGAATGGAGTTAATAGAGTGGCATAGAGTGGATTTGAGTGGACTGGAACGGAATGAAATTGAATGGAGTGGAGCGGAGTTGAGTGTAGTGGAGTGGAATGGGAATGAATGTAATGGGGTGGAGTGGAGTGGAGTGGAGTGGAGTAGAGTGGATTTGAGTGGAATGAAATTGAAAAGAATGGAATGAATGCTGTGGATTGGAGTGGAGTGGAATTGAGTGCAAACAGAATGGAAGGGAATGGAATGGAATGGAATGCAATGGAAAGAAATGGAATGGAAAGGAATGGAATGGAATGGTGTGGAGTGGAGTGCAGTGTAGTGGAAAGGTGCAGAAACGAATGGAATGGATTAGAGTGGAGTGGAGTGAAATGGGAAGTAATGGAATGAAGTGGAGAGGAGTGGAGTGAAATGAGAAGGAATGGAATGAAGTGGAGTGGAGTGGAGTGAAGTAGAGTGGACTCGAATGGAATGGAAAGGAATGGAATGGAATGGAATGGAATGGAATGGAATGGAATGGAATGGAATAGAATGCAATGCAGTGGATTGGAGTGGAGTTGAGTGGAGTGGAATAGAATGGAATGGAGGGGAATGGAATGGAACGGAATGGAATGGAATGCAATGGAATGGAAAGGAAAGGAAGGGAATGGAGTGGACGAGTGCATTGTTGTGGAAAGGAGTAGAAAGGAATGGAGTGGAGTGGAGTTTAGTGGAGTTGAGTGAAGTGGAATGGAATGGAATGGGAAGGAATGGAATGCAATGGAACAGAATGGAATGGAATGGAATGGAGTGGAGTTGAGTTCAGTGTTGCGGAAAGGAGGAATGGAAAGGAATTTAATGAAATGGAGTGGAGTGTAGTGGAGTGGAAGGGGAAGGAAGGGAATGGAGTGAAGTGGAGAGGAGTGGAGTATAGTGGTTTCGAGTGGAAAGGAAAGGAATGGAATGGAATAGAGTGGATTGGATTAGAGTGGAGTGGAGCAGAATGGAATCAAAGGAAGGCAATGGAATGGAATGCAATGTAATGGAGTGGAATGGAATGGACAGGAATGGAGTGGAGTGCAATGGAGGGGAATGGCAAGGAATGGAATGCAGCGGAGTGGAGATGAGTGGAGTAGAGTATAGTGGATTTGAGATGAATGGAATGGATTGAAATTGAATTGAATGGAATGGAATGCAGTGTATTGGCATGCAGTGGAGTGGAGTGGAATGGAATGGAATGGAAAGGAATGTAATGGAATGCAACGCAATAGAACGGAATGGAAATGAATGGAATGGAATGGAGTGGAGTGGAGTACAGTGTAGTGGAATGGAGTGGAGTGGAGTACAGTGTAGCGGAATGGAGTGGAAAGGAATGGAGAGGAGTGGACTGGAGCAGAGTGGAATGCAGTGGAATAGAATGGAATGGAATGGAATGCAATGGAATGGAGTGGAATCGAATCGAATGGAATGGGAAGGAATTGGGAGGAGAGGAATGCAGGGTAGTGGAACCGTCTAGAAAGGAATGGAGTAGAGTGGAGTGGAGTGGAATGAAATGGAATGAAATGGAGAGGGGTGTAGTGGAGTGAAGCAGAATCAGAAGGAATGGAATGGAGTGGAGTGGAGCAGAATGGAGAGGAATATAATGGATTCACATGCAATGGAGTGGAATGGAATAGAATAGAATGGAATGGAATGGAATGCAGTGGATTAAAGTGGGAGTAGAGGGTAATGGGATGGAATCAAAAGGAATGGAATGGAATACAAAAGGAACGGAATGGAAAGGAAATGAATTGAATGGAAAGGAGTGGAGTGGAGAGCACTGTACAGGACTGGAGGAGAACACAATGGAGTGGAGAGGGGTGGAAAGGAATTGAATGGAATGGAATGGAAATAAATGCAGTGGCATGCAGGGAAGTGCAGTGCAGTGGAGTGGAGTGGAGTGGAATGGAATAGAAGGGAATGGAATGGAATGTCATGCAATGGAACGGAATGGAATGGAATGCAATGTAGTGGAGTGGAGTGCAGTGTAGTGGAAAGGATTAGAATGGAATGGCGTGGAGTAGAGTGGATTGAAGTGGAATGCAGTAGACTGGAATGGAATGGAATGTAGTGGAGTGAAGTGGAGTGGAATAGGAAGGAATGAAATGGACTGGACTGGAGTTGAGTAGGGTGGAGTAGAATGGATTCGAGTGGAATAGAATGTAATGGAATGGAATGAAATGCAGTGGATAAGAGTGGAGTGGATTGCAATGGAATGGAATGGAATGCAAAACAATGAAATGGAACGGAATGGAATGGGAAGGATTGGAGTGGAAGAAAGTGCAGTGTAGTGCAATGAAGTAGAACGGAATGGAGAGGAGTGGAGTGGGGTGGAGTGGAATGGAAAGTAATGGAGTGGAGTGAAGTGGAGTTGAATGGAAAGGAATGGAATGAAATGGAGTGGAGTGGAGTGGAGTGGAAGGGAATGGAATGGAGTAGACTGAAGTGGCGTTGAATGGAATGGAATGGGTGGAGTGAAGTGGAGTTGTATGGGAAGGAATGGAATGAATTGGAGTGGAGTGGAGTGGAGTGGAGAGGAGTGGAATGGGGTGGAATGGAATGGAATGGAATGGAATGGAATGTAGTGGAGTGGAGTGGAATGGAATGGCAAGAATGGAATGGAGTGGAGTGGAGTGAAGTAGAGTGGACTTGAGAGGAATTGAATGGAATGGAATTGAACATAATGGAATGGAATGGAATCGAATAGAATAGAATGGAATGCAGTGGAATGGAGTGGATTTGAGTGGAATGGTATGGAACGAGAGGGAATGGAATATAATGCAATGGAATGGAATGAAATGGAATGGAATGGAATGGAGCGGAGTGCAGGGCAGTGTAGTGGAATAGAGGAGAAAGGAATGGAGTGGAGTGGAGTGGAATGGCATGGAATTTAATGCAACGGAGTGGAGGTGAGTGGAGTGGAAGAGGAAGGAATGGAATGGAGCGGAGTGGAGTGGAGAGAAATGGAATGGAATTTAATGGAATAGAGTGGAGTGTAGTGGAGTGCAAGGGGAAGGAATGGAATGGAGTGGAGTGGAGTGGAGAGGAGTGGAGTATAGTGGATTCAAGTGGAAAGGAAATGAATGGAATGGAATAGAGTAGATTGGAGTAGAGTGGAGTGGAGTGTAATAGAATCAAAGGAAGGCAATGGAATGGAACGCAATGCAAAGGAACGGAATGGAATGGACTGGAATGGAGTGGAGTGGAATGGAGAGGAATGGGAAGGAATGGAATGCAGTGGAGTGGAGATGAGTGGAGTGGTGTATAATGGATTTGAGATGAATGGAATGGATTGCAATGGAATGGAAAGGAATGGAATGGAATGGAATGGAATGGAATGGAATGGAATGCAGTGCATTGCCGTTCAGTGGAGTGGAGTGGAAAGGAATGGAAAGGAATGGAATGGAATGCAACACAATGGAATGGAATGGAATGCAACACAATAGAATGGAATGGAAAGGAATGGAATGAAATGGAGTGGAGCACAGTGTAGTGGAGTGGAGGAGAAAGGAATGGAGTGGAGTGGACAGGAGTGGAGGGGAATGCAGTGGAATACAATGGAATGGAATGGAATGCAATGGAATGGAATGGAGTGGAGTGGAGTGAAGTGGAGTAGAATAGGAAGGAATGAAATGGAGTGGAATGGAGTTGAGTAGAGTGGAATAGAATAATTCTAGTGGAATAGAATGGAATGGAATGGAATGAAATGCAGTAGATTGGAGTGGAGTGGGGTATAATGGAATGGAACGGAAAGCAAAGCAATGGAACGGAATGAAATGAAATGGGAAGGATTGGAGTGCAGTGGAGTGAAGTGTAGTGCACTGGAGTAGAAAGGAATGGAGTGGAGTGGAATGGAGTGGAGTGGAGTGGAATGGAATGGAATGGAGTTAAGTGAAGTGGAGTTGTATGGGAATGAATGGAATGAATTGGAGTGGAGTGGAATGGATTGGAATAGAGTGGAGTGCAGTGGAATGGAATGGAATGGAGTTAAGTGAAGTGGAGTTGTATGGGAAGGAATGGAATGAATTGAAGTGGATTGGAGTGGAGTGGAATGGGGAGGAATGCAATGGAATGGAGTGGAATGGAATGGAATGGAAAGGAATGGAATGGAATGGAATATTGTGGAGTGGAGTGAAGTGGAATGGAAAAGAATGGAATGGAGTGGAGTGGAGTGAAGTAGAGTGGATTCGAGTGGAATGGAATGAAATGGAATTGAACAGAATGGAATGGAATGGAATGGAATGTTATGCATTGGATTGGAGTGGATTTGAGTGGAATGATATGGAATGGAAGGGAATGCAATATAATGCAATGGAATGGAAAGGAGTGGAGTGGAGTGCAGTGTAGTGGAATAGAGCAGAAAGGAATGGAGTTGAGTGTAGTGGAATGGAATGTAATGGAGTGGAGTGGAGTGGAGTGGAGTTGAATGGGAAGGAATTAAATGTTGTGGAGTGGAGGGGAGTGGATTCGAGTGGATTCGAGTGGAATGCAATGGTACAGAAAGTAATGGAATGCAGTGGGTTGGAGTGGAGAGGGGTGGAGTCGAATGGAATGGAAGGGAATGGAATGGACTAAAATGGATCGGAATGGAATGGAATGGGGTGGAGTGGAGTAGAATGCAGAGTAGTGGAATGGAATAGAAAGGAAAGGAGTGGAGTGGAATAGAATGGAAGAGAATGGAATGGAATGGAAAGTAGTGGAGTGGAGTGGAATTGGAAGAAATGGAATGCAGTAGAGTGGAGCACATTGGATTCGAGTGGAATGGAATGGAATGGAATGGAATGGAATGGAATGGAAAGGAATGGAAAGGAATGGAATGGAATGGAATGGAATTCTGTGGATTGGAGTGCAGTGGAGAGGAGTCGAGGTAGTGGAGTAGAGTGGATTCTAGTGGAATGGAATGGAATTGAAAGGAATGGAATGCAATGGATTGGAGTGGAGTGCAGTGGAGTGGAATGGAATGGAATGGACGCGAATGGAATTGAATGAATTGGAGTGGAATGCAATGGAACAGAATGCAATGGAATGAAAAGAAATAAAATGGAGTGGAGTGGAATGCGGTATTGTTGAATGGAGTAGAAAGGAGTGGACTGCAGTGGAGTGGAAAGGAATGGAATGGAGTGGAATGTAATGTAATGGAATGGAATGGAGTGGAATGTAATGTAATGGAATGGAATGGAATGGAATGGAATGGAATGGAATGGAATGGAGTTGAGTTGAATGGGAAGTAATGGAATGGAGAAGATTGGAGTGAATTGGAGTGGAGTGGAGTGGATTCTAGTGGAATGGGATGGAATGGAATGGATTGGAAATCAGTGGATTGTAGTGGAGTGGAGTGGAGTGGAATGGAATTAAATGGAAGAGAAACGAATCGAATGCAACAGAACGGAAGGGAATAGAATGGAATGGAATTGAATGCAGTGGATTGGAGTGGAGAGCAGTGTGAGGGAATGCAGTGGAGTGGAGTGGAGTGAAATGAAGTGGAATGGAAAGGAATGGAATGGGATAGAATGGAGTGAAGTGGAATGCAGTGTAGTGGAATGGAGTAGAAAGGAAGGGAGTGTATTGGAGGGTAGTGGAATGGAATGGAATGGAATGATGTTGAGCGGAGTGGAGTTCAATGGGAAAGAATGGAAACGATTGAAGTGGAGTGGAGAGGACTTTTTCCCAGTGCAATGGAATGAAATGGAATGGAATGGAATGGAATGGAGAGGAGTGGAGTGCAGTGGATTGGAATGGAATGGAATGGAGAGGAGTGGAGTGCAGTGGATTGGAATGGAGCGGAGTGGAATGTTATGGAATAGAAGGGAAACGAAAGGAATGGAGTGCAATGGAATAAAATGAAGTTGAATGGAATGGAATGGAGTGCCGTCGAGTGCAATGTAGTGGAATGGAGTAAAAAGGAATGCAACAGAGTGGAGTGTAGCTGAGTGAAGTTGAATGGAATGGAGTGGAATAGAATGGAGGAGAGTGGAGAGGAGTGGAGTTGAATGGGAAGGAATGGAAGGGAGTGGAGTGATGTGGAGTGGTGTGCAGAGGAGAAGATTGGATTCGAGTGGAATGTAATGCAATGGAATGGAATGCACTGTATTGGAGTAGAGCAGAGTGGAGTGGAATGGAATGAAATGGAAGGGAATTGAATGGAGAAAAATGGAGTGCATTGTGGTGGAATGGAGAACAAAGAATGGAGTGGGGATTAGTGGAGTGGAGTGGAATGGAATGCAATGGAATGGAATGGAATGGAATGGAATAGAATGGAGTGGAGTGGAGTGGACTGGAATGGGAAGGAAAGGAATGAAGTGGAGTGCAGTGGAGTGCAGAAGACTGGAATTGAGTGGAATTGAATGGAAAGGAATGGAATGGAAGGAATGCACTGGATTGGAGTGGAGTGGAATGGAGTGGAGTTGAGTGGAATGGAATGGAATGGAAGGGAATGGAGTGCAAAGGAATGCAATGAAACGGAATGTAATGGAATGTAATGGAGTGGAGTGGAATAGAGTGGAGTGGACTGGAATGGGAAGGAATGGAAAGGAGTGCAGTGGAGTGGAGTACAGTGGATTCGAGTGGAATGAATTGAATGGAATGGAATCGAATGGAATGCACTGGATTGGAGTGGAGGGGAATGGACTGGAGTTGATTCAAATGGAATGGAACATAAGGGAATGCAATGCAATGGAATGCTAAGATATGTAATGGAATGGAATGCAATGCTAAGAAATGCAATGTAATGTAATGGAATGGAATGTAATGGAATGGAATGGTATGGAATGGAATGGAATTTAATGGAATGGAATGCAATGGAATGGGATGGAATGGAATGGAGTGGACTGGAGTGGAAGGGGAAGGAATGGAATGAAGGGGAGTGGAGTGGAGTAGAGTGGATTAGAGTGGAATGCAATGGAAAGGAATGGAATGAAATAGAATGGAATGCACTGGATTGGAGTGGAGTGGATTTGAGTGGAATGCAGTGGAATGGAGTGGAATGCAAGGGAATAGAGTGGAGTGGAATGCAAGGGAATGGAGTGGAATGGAATGCAATGGAATGGAATGGAAAAGGATGGAATGGAATGGAATGGAAGAGAGTGGAGTGGACTGGAAAGAGAAGGAATGGAATGGAAAGGAGTGGAGTGGAAAGGAGTGGAGTAGAGTGGATTCGAGTGGAATGCAATGGAATATAATAGAATGGAATGGAATCGAATGGAATGCACTGGATTGGAATGGAGGGGAATGCAGTGGAGTGGAGTGGAATGGAATTGAGTGGAGTGGAGTGGAATGGAATGGAATGGAAGGGAATGGAATGGAATGGAATGCAATGAAATGGATTGGAATGGAATGCAATGAAATGGAATGGAATGGAATGAAATGGAGTTGAGTGGAGTGCAGTGTAGTAGAATGATGTAGAAAGGAAAAGAGTGGAGCGCAGCAGAGTGGAGTGGAATGGAGTGGTATGGAATAGAAACGAAAGGAATGGAATGGAAATGATTGCACTGGACAGGAGTGGAGGGGAGAGGAGTGGAATAGAATGGAATGGAAGGGAATGGAATGGAAGGGAATGGAATACAATGCAATGGAAAAGAATGGAAAGGAATGGAATGGACTGGATTAGAGTGCATTGTAGTATAATGGAGTAGAAGGGAATGTAGTGGAGTGGCACAGAGTGGAATACAATGGAATGGATTGGAGTAGAGTGGAGAGTAGTGGAATGGGAAGGAATGGAATTGAAAGGAGTGGTGGGGATTGGAGTGGATCTAATGGAATGGAATGGAATAGAATGGACTGGAATGGATTGGAGTGGATTGTAGTGGATTGTGAAGGAATGAAATGGAGTGGAGTGGAATGGGCTGGAGTGGATTAGAGTGGATTCGTGTGGAATGGAACGGAATGGAATAGAATGAAATAGAATGGAATGGGATGAAGTGGATTTGACTGGAGTGGAGCAGATTGGAAGGCAATGGAAATTAATGAAATGAAAGGGAAGGAATGGAATGGAATTGAATGGAATGGAGTGGAGTTGAGTACAGTATAGTGGAATGGAGTAGAAATAAATGGAGTTGAGTGCAGTGGAGTACATTATAGTGGAATGGAGTAGAAATGAATGGAGTTGAGCGGAGTGGAGTTCAGTAGAGTGGGGTGGAATGGAGTGGAGTGCAATGGAATGGAATGGAATGGAATGGAATGGAATGGAATGATGTGGAGTGGAGTGGAGTGGAATGGGAATCAATGGAATGTAGTGGAGTGGAGTGAAATAGAGGAGATTATAGTGGATTCAAGAAGAATGGAATGGAATGGAATGGAATGGAATGGAATGGAATGATGTGGAGTGGAGTGGAGTGGAATGGATTGGAATGGGAATCAATGGAATGCAGTGGAGTGGAGTGAAATAGAGTAGATTATAGAGGATTCAAGCAGAATGGAATGGAATGGAATTCATTGGATTGGAGTGTATTGGAGTGGAAAGGTATGGAATAGAGGGACTGGAATGGAATGCAATGCAAAGGAACAGAATGAAATGGAACGGAGTGGAGTGGAGTACTGGGTAGTGAAAAGCAGTAGAAAGGAATGGAGTGGAATGGAGTGGAATGGAGTGGAATGGAATGGAATGGAATGCAATGTAGTGGCGTGGAATGGACTGGAATGAGAAGGAATGGAATGCAGTGGAGTGGAGATGAGTAGACTGCAGTAGACTGGATTTGAGTTGAAAGGAATGGAATGGATAGCAGTGGAATGGAATTCAGTGGATTGGACTGCAGTGGAGTGGAATGGAAGGAAACGGAATGGAGAGCAATGGAATCGAATGGAATGAAGTCGAGTGGAGTTTAGAGTATTGGAATGGAGTAAAGGGACTGGAGTACACTGGAGTGGAGTGGAACGTAATGCAGTGGAATGGAATGGAATGGAATGGAAGGGAATGGAATGGAATGGATTGGAATGCAGTGGATTCGACTGGAGTGGAGTGAAAAGGAATGGAAAGGAATGGAATTGAATGGAATGGAGTGGAGTGGAGTAGAGTGTAGGAGAATGGAGTAGAAAGGAATGGAGTGGAATGGACTGGAGTGGAATAGAGTGGAATGGAATGGAAGGGAATTTAATGGAATGAAATGGAATGGAAAGATGTGGAGTGGAATGGGAATGAATGGAATGTAGTGGAGTGGAGTGGAGTAGAGTCGATTATAGTGGATTCGAGTTGAATGGAATGGAATGGAAAGGAATGGAATGGAATGCATTGCATTGGAGTGGATTGGATTGGAAATGTATGGAATGGAGGGAATGGAATGGAATGCAATGCATTGGAACGGACTGGAATTTTATGGAGAGGAGTGGAGTGCTGGGTGGTGGAATGGAGTAGAAAGGAATGGAGTGGAGTGGAGTGGAATGGAGTGGAATAGAATGGAATGGAATGGAATGTAGTGGATTAGAATGGTGTGGAATGAGAAGGAATGGAATGCAGTGGAGTGGAGATGAGTGGAGTGAAGTAGAGTGGATTTGAGTTGAGAGGAGTGGAGAGGAATGGAACGGAATGGAAAGCAATGCAATGGAATGGAAGGAAGTCGAGTGGAGTTTAGTGTATTGGAATGGAGTAAAGGGAACTGAGTGGAGTGGAGTGGTGTGGTACGGAATGCAGTGGAATGGAATGGAATGGATTGGAATTCACTGGATTGGAGTGGAGTGAAGTGGAAAGGAACGGAAAGGAATGGAATGGACTGGAATGGAATGGAATGCAAAGGAGCGGAATTGAGTGGATTGGAATGGAATGGAGTGGAGTGGAGTGGAGTGCAGTGCAGTGCAATCTAGTAGAAAGGAATGGTGCGGAATGGATTGGAGAGGTGTGGAATGGAATGTAAGGGTGTGGAATGGAATGTAAGGGTATGGAATGGAGTGGAGTGAGGAGGGGTGGAATGGGAAGGAACAGAATGCAGTGGAGTGGAGTGGAGAGTACAGTAGAGGAATGGAGTAGAATGGAATGGAATGGAACGTTATGGAATGGAGAGGAGTGTGGAGGAGTGGAATGGGAAGGAATAGAATGCAGTGGAGTGGAGTGGAGTGCAGAGTAGAGGAATAGAGTAGAATGGAATGGATTGGAGAGGAGGAGAGTAGAATGGAAGGAATGGAAGGGAGAGTAATGGAATGGATTGGAATGGAGTGCAGTGGAGTGGAAACGGAAGGGATAGAATGGATTGGAGTGAAGTGGAGAAGATTGCATTTTAGTGGAAAGTAATGGAATAAAAAGGAATGAAATGGAATGCTGTGGATTGGAGTGGAGTGGAGTGGAGTGGATTGGAATGGAATTAAATGGAAGGGAATAGAATGGAATGGAATGCAATGGAACAGAATGGAATGGAATGAAATGGAGTGGAGAGGATTGGATTGGAAAGGGTAGGAATGGAACGGAGTGGAGAGGAGTGGAGTGGGGTGGAGTAGAGTGGATTCGAGTGGAAAACAATGGAATGGAATGGAAAACAGGCAATTGGAGTGGAGTGGAGTGGAGTGGAGTGGAGTGGAAAGGAATGGAATGGAATGGAATGGAATGGAATGGAATGGAATGGACGCAATGCAATGGAATGGAACAGGACGGAATGGAACAGAATGGAATGGAATGGAATGGAGTGGAATACAATGGGAAGAAACTGAATGCAGTGTAGTGGAGTGGAGTGTACTGGAGTGGAGTAGAGTGGATTTGAATACAATGCAATGGAATGGAAAGGAAGGGAATGGAATGCAGTGGATTGGAGTGTAGTGCAGAGAGGTGGAATCGAATATAATGGAATGGAATGAAATGGAAAGGAATGGAATGGAATGGAATAAAATGGAAAGGAATGGAATGGAATGGAATAAAATGGAATAGAATGTAATGAAATGGAGTGGACTGCAGTGAAGTGAAGTGGAATGCAGTAGAAAGGAATGGAGTGGAGTGGAGTGGAGTGGAATGGGAAGGAATGGAATGCAGTGGAGTTAAGTGGAGTGGAGTACAGTGGATTTGAGTGGAAAGGAAAGGAATGGAATGGAATGGAAAGGAATGGAATGGAATGGAATGGACTGGAATGGGATGCAGTAAATTGCAGTGGAGTGAAGTGCAGTGGAATGGAATGGTATTGAAGGGAGTGGAATGGAACGGAATGCAACGGAATGCAACGGAATGGAACGGAATGGAATGGAATGGAATGGAATGGAATGGAATGGAATGGAATGGAATAGAATGGAATGGAGTGGAATAGAATGGAATGGACTAGAATGGAATGGAGTGGAATAGAATGGAAGGAGTGGAAGGGATTGGAGTGGAGTGGAGTGTATTGGAATGCAAGAGAAAGGAAGGGAGTGGAATGGAGTGGACAGTAGTAGAATGGAATGGAATGGAAAGGAAGGGAATGGAATGGAATGGAATGGAGTGGAGTTGAGTTGAATGCCAAGGAATGGAATTCAGTGGAGTGAAGTGGAGTAGAGTGGATTCGAATGGACTTGAATGCAATGGAATGGAAGGGAGTGGACTGGACTGGATTGGAGCAGATTTCAAAGGATTAGAATGCAATTGTATGCAATGGAATGGAATGCAATGGAATGGGCTACAGTAGAGTGCAGTGTAGTCAAATGGAGTACAAAGGAAGGGAGTGGAGTGGGGTGGAGTGCAGTGGAGTGGAATCGAGTGGAATCGACTGGAGTGGAGTGGAATGGAGAAAAAAGCAGTGTACTGGAGTGGAGTGAAATGTAATGAAATGTAAACGAAAGGAAAAGAATGGAATGGAATCGAATGGAATGCAGTGGATTGGAGTGCAGTGCAGTGGAATGGAGAGGAATTGGAATGGAATGGAATGGAATGGAATGGAATGGAATGGAATGGAATGGAGTAGAGTTAAGTGTAGTTGAATGCAGTCAAAAGGAATGGAGTGCAGTGGAGGGGGATGGAATGGAATTGGAAGGAATGGAATGGAGTGGAGTTTAGTGGAGCAGAGTACAGTGGATTTGAGTGGAAAGGAAGAGAATGGAATGGAATGGAATGGGACGTAATGGAATGGCATGGAATGGGCTGGAGTAGAGTGCAGTGTAGTGGAATGGAGTACAAAGGAATGGAGTAGAGTGGGGTGGAGGGGAGAGGAGAGGAATGGAGTGGAATGGAATGAAGTGGAGTGCAGTGGAGAGGAGTAGAGTACAAAGAGTGGATTGGAATGGAGTGGAATGGAATGGAATGGATTGGAATGGAATTGACTGGAAAGGAATGGAAAAGAACGGAATGGAATGGAATGGAATGGAATGCAGTGGATTAGAGTGGAGTGGAATGGAAAGGAATAGAAAGGATTGGAATGGAAAGGAATGCAATGGAATGGAACGCAATGGGGTGGAGAGGAAAGCAAAGTAGTGGAATGGAGTAGAAAGGAATGGAGTGGAGTAGAGTGGACTTCAGTGGAGTGGAGTGGAATGTAGTGGAAGGGAATGCATTGGAGTTGAGTGGAGTAGATTGTTAAATAATGGAGAGGAGTGGAGTGCACTGGAGTGGAGTGGAGTAGAGTAGATACGATTGGAATTGAATGGAATTGAATAGAATGGAATGGAAACGAATGGAATGGAATGGAATGGAATGGAATGGAATGGAATGGAATACAGTGAATTGAAGTGGATTATAGTGGAGTGGAAGGGAAAGGAATGGAAGGGAATGGCATGGAATGGAATGCAATGGAACGGAATGGAATGGAATGGAGTGGATTAGAGTCCAGTGTAATGGAATGGAGTAGAAAGCAATGGAGTGGAGTGGAGTGGAATGCAGTGGAATGGAATAGATGGGATTGAATCGAGTGGATTGGAGAAGAGTGAAATGGGAAGGAATGGAAAAGAGTGGAGTGCATTGTAATGTAGTGGAGTGGAGTAGAGAGGATTTGAGTGGAATTAAATGGAATAGAATGGAATGGAATGGAATGTTGTAGACTGCAGTGGAGTGGAGTGGAGTGGAATGGAATGGATTGGAAGGAAATGGAATGCAATGGAACTGACTGGAATGGAATGGAATGGAATGGAATAGAATGGAATGAATTGGAGTGGAGTGCACTGTAGAGGAATGCAGTAGAAAGGAGTGGAATGGAGTGCTGTGGAATGGAATAGAATGTAATGGATTGCAATGTAGTGCAGTGGAGTGAAGTGGAAGGGGAAGGAATGGAATGGAGAGGACTGAAGTGGCATGCAATAGAGTGGAAGGGAAAGCAAGGGAATGGAATGGAATTGAATGCAACGGAATGGAATGGAGTAGTTCAATGGAGTAGAAAGGAATGGAGTGGAGTGGAGTGGGTGGAAAAGAATGGAAAGGAAAATAATAGAGTGGAGTGGGGTGTAATACGAGGAGTGGAATGGAGTGGAGTGTAGTTGAGTGAACTGGAGTGGAGTAGAATGGATTTGACTGCAATGGAATGGAATGGGATAGAATGAAATGGGATGGAAAAGAATGGAATGGAATGGAATGCAGTTTAATGGAGTGGAGTGGAGTGGAGTGGAGTGGAATGGAATGGAATAGAAGGAAACGGAATGGATTACAATGGAAGGGAAAAGAATGGAATGGAATGGAATGGGGTGGAGTGGAGTGCAGTGTAGAGGAATGGAGAAGAAAGCAATGGAGTTGAGTGGAATGGAATGGAATGGAATGGAATGGAATGGAGAGGGATGGAGGGGACTGTAGTGGAAAGAGAAGACATGGAATGGAGTGGAGTGGATTGGAGTGGTGTGGAATGGAGTCAAGTGGAACAGAATGGAATGGAATGGAATGGAATGGAATGGAATGGAATGGAAATGAATGGAATGGAATGGAATGGAATGGAAATGAATGGAATGGAATGGAATGCAGTGGAGTGGAGTGGAGTGGAGTGGAAGGGAATGGAAGAGAATGGATTGCAATGGCACCAATGGAAGTGAATGGAATGGAATGGAATGGAATGCAGTGCAGTGTAGTAGAATGGAGTAGAAAGGATTGGAGTGGAGTGGAGAGGAGTGGAATGGAGTGGAATGGAATGGAAAGCAATGGAGTCCAGTGAAGTGGAATGGGAAGGAATGGAATGGAATGGATTGGAGTGGAGTACAGTTGAGTGGATTCAAGTGGAATGGAAGGGAAGGGAAGTGAATGGAATGGAATGGAAAGGCATGGAATGGAAATAATGCTGTGGATTGGAGTGGAATGTAGTGAAAAGGGACAGAACGGAAGAGAATAGAATGGAGTGGAGTGGAGTGCAGTGTAATGTAATGGAGTAGAAAGGAATGGCGTGGAGTGGAATGGAATGGAATGGAATGGAATGGAATGGAATGGAATGGAATGGAGTGCAGTGCAGTGGAATGTAAAGGAATGCAATGGAATGGAATGGAGTGGAATGGAATGGAATGGAATGGAGTGGAGTACAGTGCTGTGTAGTGGAATGGAGTAGAAAGGAATGGAGTGGAGACTAGTGGAGTGGAGGCGAATGGAGTGGTATGGAATGTAATTGAATGCAATGGACTGGCGTGGAGTGGAGTGGTTTGGATTGGAAAAGAAAGGAATGTAATCGAATAGTATGGAATGGAATGGAATGGAATGCAGTGGATTGGACTGGAGTGGAGTGGAGTGCAATGGAACGCAAGGGAAGGGAATGGAATGGAATGAAATGCAGTGGCACTGAATGGAATGCAATGAAATGGAATGCAATGGAAGGGAATGGAATTGAATGGACTGGAGTGGACTGCAGTGTACTGGAATAGATTAGAAAGGAATGGAGTATAATGGAGTGGAGTGGAATGGAATGGAATGAGTGGAGTGGAGTGGAATGGGAAAGAATTGAATGTAGTGGAGTGCTTTGGAATGGAGAGAAATTGACTAGAGTGGATTCGAGTGGAATGGATAGGAATGGAATGGAATAATATGGAATGGAATGCAGTGGATTGGATTGGAGAGGAGTGGAGTTTTATAGAATCAATGCAAGGGAATGGAATGGCATGGAATGGAATGGAATGGCATGGAATGGAATGGA